>NW_026968499.1:0-89136 GCF_028390025.1 Pseudophryne corroboree | reverse complement strand
CTTGGGGCAGTGACAACTGTCACCACCATGTAGGAGTGGGGTCCACCTACTCACCTGAATAGGCATCCAGGTCACAACACAGGGTGATTCCACATCACAAGTAGGCCTTCCAGGAGTGAGTGGGGGTTTGGAAAATGGTCTACGTACAGGGTACAAGGCCAGGATCTACATCCAATTGTAAACCTGCATGGGTACAGAGGACAAGGTTTAAAAAAAGGTATTCTAAACAGTGTTAACCACCCAGCAGCGAGAGTGGGCCCCATACCTTGGGGCAGTGACAACTGTCACCACCATGTAGGAGTGGGGTCCACCTACTCACCTGAATAGGCATCCAGGTCACAACACAGGGTGATTCCACATCACAAGTAGGCCTTCCAGGTGTGAGTGGGGGTTTGGAAAATGGTCTACGTACAGGGTTCAAGGCCAGGATCTACATCCAATTGTAAACCTGCATGGGTACAGAGGACAAGGTTTAAAAAAAGGTATTCTAAACAGTGTTAACCACCCAGCAGCGAGAGTGGGCCCCATACCTTGGGGTAGTGACAAGTGTCACCACCATGTAGGAGTGGGGTCCACCTACTCACCTGAATAGGCATCCAGGTCCCAACACAGGGTGATTCCACATCACAAGTAGGCCCTTCCAGGAGTGAGTGGGGGTTTGGAAATGGTCTACGTACAGGGTTCAAGGCCAGGATCTGCATCCAATTGTAAACCTGCATGGGTACAGAGGACAAGGTTTAAAAAAAGGTATTCTAACAGTGTTAACCACCCAGCAGCGAGAGTGGGCCCCATACCTTGGGGCAGTGACAAGTGTCACCACCATGTAGGAGTGGGGTCCACCTACTCACCTAAATAGGCATCCAGGTCACAACACAGGGTGATTCCACATCACAAGTAGGCCTTCCATTAGTGAGTGGGGGTTTGGAAAATGGTCTATATACAGGGTTCAAGGCCAGGATCTGCATCCAATTGTAAACCTGCATGGGTACAGAGGACAAGGTTTAAAAAAAGGTATTCTAAACAATGTTAAACACCCAGCAGCAAGAGTGGGCCCCATACCTTGGGACAGTAACAAGTGTCACCACCATGTAGGAGTGGGGTCCACCTACTCACCTGAATAGGCATCTAGGTCACAACACAGGGTAATTCCACATCACAAGTAGGCCATCCAGGAGTAAGTGGGGGCTTCGAAAAATGGTCTACGTACAGGGTTCAAGGCCAGGATGTGCATCCAATTGTAAACCTGCATGGGTACAGAGGACAAGGTTTAAAAAAAGGTATTCTAAACAGTGTTAACCACCCAGCAGCGAGAGTGGGCCCCATACCGTGGGGCAGTGACAAGTGACACCACCATGTAGGAGTGGGGTCCAGCTACTCACCTGAATAGGCATCCAGGTCACAACACAGGGTGATTCCACATCACAAGTAGGCCTTCCAGGTGTGAGTGGGGGTTTGGAAAATTGTCTACGTACAGGGTTCAAGGCCAGGATCTACATCCAATTGTAAACCTGCATGGGTACAGAGGACAAGGTTTAAAAAAAGGTATTCTAAACAGTGTTAACCACCCAGCAGCGAGAGTGGGCCCCATACCTTGGGGCAGTGACAAGTGTCACCACCATGTAGGAATAGGGTCCACCTACTCACCTGAATAGGCATCCAGGTCACAACACAGGGTGATTCCACATCACAAGTAGGCCTTCCAGGTGTGAGTGGGGGTTTGGAAAATGGTCTACGTACAGGGTTCAAGGCCAGGATCTACATCCAATTGTAAACCTGCATGGGTACAGAGGACAAGGTTTAAAAAAAGGTATTCTAAACAGTGTTAACCACCCAGCAGCGAGAGTGGGCCCCATACCTTCGGGGAAGTGACAAGTGTCACCACCATGTAGGAGTGGGGGTCCACCTACTCACCTGAATAGGCATTCAGTCACAACACAGGGTGATTCCATATCACAAGTAAGCCTTCCAGGAGTGAGTGGGGGTTTGGAAAATGGTCTACGTACAGGGTTCAAGGCCAGGATCTACATCCAATTGTAAACCTGCATGGGTACAGAGGACAAGGTTTAAAAAAAGGTATTCTAAACAGTGTTAACCACCCAGCAGCGAGAGTGGGCCCCATACCTTCGGGGAAGTGACAAGTGTCACCACCATGTAGGAGTGGGGTCCACCTACTCACCTGAATAGGCATTCAGGTCACAACACAGGGTGATTCCATATCACAAGTAAGCCTTCCAGGAGTGAGTGGGGGTTTGGAAAATGGTCTACGTACAGGGTTCAAGGCCAGGATCTACATCCAATTGTAAACCCTGCATGGGTACAGAGGACAAGGTTTAAAAAAAGGTATTCTAAAAACAGTGTTAACCACCCAGCAGCGAGAGTGGGCCCATACCTTGGGGCAGTGACAAGTGTCACCACCATGTAGGAATAGGGTCCACCTACTCACCTGAATAGGCATCCAGGTCACAACACAGGGTGATTCCACATCACAAGTAGGCCTTCCAGGTGTGAGTGGGGGTTTGGAAAATGGTCTACGTACAGGGTTCAAGGCCAGGATCTACATCCAATTGTAAACCTGCATGGGTACAGAGAACAAGGTTTAAAAAAAGGTATTCTAAACAGTGTTAACCACCCAGCAGCGAGAGTGGGCCCCATACCTTGGGGCAGTGACAAGTGTCACCACCATATAGGAGTAGGGTCCACCTACTCACCTGAATAGGCATGCAGGTCACAACACAGGGTGATTCCACATCACAAGTAGGCCTTCCAGGTGTGAGTGGGGGTTTGGAAAATGGTCTACGTACAGGGTTCAAGGCCAGGATCTACATCCAATTGTAAACCTGCATGGGTACAGAGGACAAGGTTTAAAAAAAGGTATTCTAAACAGTGTTAACCACCCAGCAGCGAGAGTGGGCCCCATACCTTGGGGCAGTGACAAGTGTCACCACCATGTAGGAATAGGGTCCACCTACTCACCTGAACAGGCATCCAGGTCACAACACAGGGTGATTCCACATCACAAGTAGGCCTTTCAGGTTTGAGTGGGGGTTTGGAAAATGGTCTACGTACAGGGTTCAAGCCAGGATCTACATCCAATTGTAAACCTGCATGGGTACAGAGGACAAGGTTTAAAAAAAGGTATTCTAAACAGTGTTAACCACCCAGCAGCGAGAGTGGGCCCCATACCTTCGGGAAGTGACAAGTGTCACCACCATGTAGGAGTGGGGTCCACCTACTCACCTGAATAGGCATCCAGGTCACAACACAGGGTGATTCCACATCACAAGTAGGCCTTCCAGGACGTGAGTGGGGGTTTGGAAAATGGTCTACGTACAGGGTTCAAAGCCAGGATCTGCATCCAATTGTAAACCTGCATGGGTACAGAGGACAAGGTTTAAAAAAAGGTATTCTAAACAGTGTTAACCACCCAGCAGCGAGAGTGGGCCCCATACCTTGGGGCAGTGACAAGTGTCACCACCATGTAGGAGTGGGGTCCACCTACTCACCTGAATAGGCATCTAGGTCACAACACAGGGTAATTCCACATCACAAGTAGGCCTTCCAGTAGTGAGTGGGGGCTTCGAAAAAATGGTCTACGTACAGGGTTCAAGGCCAGGATGTGCATCCAATTGTAAACCTGCATGGGTACAGAGGACAAGGTTTAAAAAAATGTATTCTAAACAGTGTTAACCACCCAGCAGCGAGAGTGGGCCCCATACCTTGGGGCAGTGACAAGTGTCACCACCATATAGGAGTAGGGTCCACCTACTCACCTGAATAGGCATGCAGGTCACAACACAGGGTGATTCCACATCACAAGTAGGCCTTCCAGGTGTGAGTGGGGGTTTGGAAAATGGTCTACGTACAGGGTTCAAGGCCAGGATCTACATCCAATTGTAAACCTGCATGGGTACAGAGGACAAGGTTTAAAAAAAGGTATTCTAAACAGTGTTAACCACCCAGCAGCGAGAGTGGGCCCCATACCTTGGGGCAGTGACAAGTGTCACCACCATGTAGGAATAGGGTCCACCTACTCACCTGAACATGCATCCAGGTCACAACACAGGGTGATTCCACATCACAAGTAGGCCTTTCAGGTTTGAGTGGGGGTTTGGAAAATGGTCTACGTACAGGGTTCAAGGCCAGGATGTGCATCCAATTGTAAACCTGCATGGGTACAGAGGACAAGGTTTAAAAAAAGGTATTCTAAACAGTGTTAACCACCCAGCAGCGAGAGTGGGCCCCATATCTTGGGGCAGTGAAAAGTGTCACCACTATGTAGGAGTGGGGTCCACCTACTCACCTGAATAGGCATCCAGGTCACAACACAGGGTGATTCCACATCACAAGTAGGCCTTCCAGGTGTGAGTGGGGGTTTGGAAAATGGTCTACGTACAGGGTTCAAGGCCAGGATCTACATCCAATTGTAAACCTGCATGGGTACAGAGGACAAGGTTTAAAAAAAGGTATTCTAAACAGTGACAACCACCCAGCAGCGAGAGTGGGCCCCATACCTCGGGGCAGTGACAAGTGTCACCACCATGTAGGAGTGGGTCCACCTACTCACCTGAATAGGCATCCAGGTCCCAACACAGGGTGATTCCACATCACAAGTAGGCCTTCCAGGAGTGAGTGGGGGTTTGGAAAATGGTCTACGTACAGGGTTCAAGGCCAGGATCTGCATCCAATTGAAAACCTGCATGGGTACAGAGGACAAGGTTTAAAAAAAGGTATTCTAAACAGTGTTAACCACCCAGCAGCGAGAGTGGGCCCCATACCTTGGGGCAGTGACAAGTGTCACCACCATGTAGGAGTAGGGTCCACCTACTCACCTAAATAGGCATCCAGGTCACAACACAGGGTGATTCCACATCACAAGTAGGCCTTCCAGGAGTGAGTGGGGGTTTGGAAAATGGTCTACGTACAGGGTTCAAGGCCAGGATCTACATCCAATTGTAAACCTGCATGGGTACAGAGGACAAGGTTTAAAAAAAGGTATTCTAAACAGTGTTAACCACCCAGCAGCGAGAGTGGGCCCCATACCTTGGGGCAGTGACAACTGTCACCACCATGTAGGAGTGGGGTCCACCTACTCACCTGAATAGGCATCCAGGTCACAACACAGGGTGATTCCACATCACAAGTAGGCCTTCCAGGTGTGAGTGGGGGTTTGGAAAATGGTCTACGTACAGGGTTCAAGGCCAGGATCTACATCCAATTGTAAACCTGCATGGGTACAGAGGACAAGGTTTAAAAAAAGGTATTCTAAACAGTGTTAACCACCCAGCAGCGAGAGTGGGCCCCATACCTTGGGGTAGTGACAAGTGTCACCACCATGTAGGAGTGGGGTCCACCTACTCACCTGAATAGGCATCCAGGTCCCAACACAGGGTGATTCCACATCACAAGTAGGCCTTCCAGGAGTGAGTGGGGGTTTGGAAAATGGTCTACGTACAGGGTTCAAGGCCAGGATCTGCATCCAATTGTAAACCTGCATGGGTACAGAGGACAAGGTTTAAAAAAAGGTATTCTAAACAGTGTTAACCACCCAGCAGCGAGAGTGGGCCCCATACCTTGGGGCAGTGACAAGTGTCACCACCATGTAGGAGTGGGGTCCACTACTCACCTAAATAGGCATCCAGGTCACAACACAGGGTGATTCCACATCACAAGGGCCTTCCAGGAGTGAGTGGGGGTTTGGAAAATGGTCTACGTACAGGGTTCAAGGCCAGGATCTGCATCCAATTGTAAACCTGCATGGGTACAGAGGACAAGGTTTAAAAAAGGTATTCTAAACAATGTTAAACACCCAGCAGCAAGAGTGGGCCCCATACCTTGGGACAGTAACAAGTGTCACCACCATGTAGGAGTGGGGTCCACCTACTCACCTGAATAGGCATCTAGTTCACAACACAGGGTAATTCCACATCACAAGTAGGCCTTCCAGGAGTGAGTGGGGGCTTCGAAAAATGGTCTACGTACAGGGTTCAAGGCCAGGATGTGCATCCAATTGTAAACCTGCATGGGTACAGAGGACAAGGTTTAAAAAAAGGTATTCTAAACAGTGTTAACCACCCAGCAGCGAGAGTGGGCCCCATACCGTGGGGCAGTGACAAGTGACACCACCATGTAGGAGTGGGGTCCAGCTACTCACCTGAATAGGCATCCAGGTCACAACACAGGGTGATTCCACATCACAAGTAGGCCTTCCAGGTGTGAGTGGGGGTTTGGAAAATTGTCTACGTACAGGGTTCAAGGCCAGGATCTACATCCAATTGTAAACCTGCATGGGTACAGAGGACAAGGTTTAAAAAAAGGTATTCTAAACAGTGTTAACCACCCAGCAGCGAGAGTGGGCCCCATACCTTGGGGCAGTGACAAGTGTCACCACCATGTAGGAATAGGGTCCACCTACTCACCTGAACAGGCATCCAGGTCACAACACAGGGTGATTCCACATCACAAGTAGGCCTTTCAGGTTTGAGTGGGGGTTTGGAAAATGGTCTACGTACAGGGTTCAAGGCCAGGATCTACATCCAATTGTAAACCTGCATGGGTACAGAGGACAAGGTTTAAAAAAAGGTATTCTAAACAGTGTTAACCACCCAGCAGCGAGAGTGGGCCCCATACCTTCGGGGAAGTGACAAGTGTCACCACCATGTAGGAGTGGGGTCCACCTACTCACCTGAATAGGCATCCAGGTCACAACACAGGGTGATTCCACATCACAAGTAGGCCTCAGGAGTGAGTGGGGGTTTGGAAAATGGTCTACGTACAGGGTTCAAAGCCAGGATCTACATCCAATTGTAAACCTGCATGGGTACAGAGGACAAGGTTTAAAAAAGGTATTCTAAACAGTGTTAACCACCCAGCAGCGAGAGTGGGCCCCATACCTTGGGGCAGTGACAAGTGTCACCACCATGTAGGAGTGGGGTCCACCTACTCACCTGAATAGGCATCTAGGTCACAACACAGGGTAATTCCACATCACAAGTAGGCCTTCCAGTAGTGAGTTGGGGGCTTCGAAAAAATGGTCTACGTACAGGGTTCAAGGCCAGGATGTGCATCCAATTGTAAACCTGCATGGGTACAGAGGACAAGGTTTAAAAAAATGTATTCTAAACAGTGTTAACCACCCAGCAGCGAGAGTGGGCCCCATACCTTGGGGCAGTGACAAGTGTCACCACCATATAGGAGTAGGGTCCACCTACTCACCTGAATAGGCATGCAGGTCACAACACAGGGTGATTCCACATCACAAGTAGGCCTTCCAGGTGTGAGTGGGGGTTTGGAAAATGGTCTACGTACAGGGTTCAAGGCCAGGATCTACATCCAATTGTAAACCTGCATGGGTACAGAGGACAAGGTTTAAAAAAAGGTATTCTAAACAGTGTTAACCACCCAGCAGCGAGAGTGGGCCCCATACCTTGGGGCAGTGACAAGTGTCACCACCATGTAGGAATAGGGTCCACCTACTCACCTGAACATGCATCCAGGTCACAAGCACAGGGTGATTCCACATCACAAGTAGGCCTTTCAGGTTTGAGTGGGGGTTTGGAAAATGGTCTACGTACAGGGTTCAAGGCCAGGATGTGCATCCAATTGTAAACCTGCATGGGTACAGAGGACAAGGTTTAAAAAAAGGTATTCTAAACAGTGTTAACCACCCAGCAGCGAGAGTGGGCCCCATATCTTGGGGCAGTGACAAGTGTCACCACCTATGTAGGAGTGGGTCCACCTACTCACCTGAATAGGCATCCAGGTCACAACACAGGGTGATTCCACATCACAAGTAGGCCTTCCAGGTGTGAGTGGGGGTTTGGAAAATGGTCTACGTACAGGGTTCAAGGCCAGGATCTACATCCAATTGTAAACCTGCATGGGTACAGAGGACAAGGTTTAAAAAAAGGTATTCTAAACAGTGACAACCACCCAGCAGCGAGAGTGGGCCCCATACCTCGGGGCAGTGACAAGTGTCACCACCATGTAGGAGTGGGGTCCACCTACTCACCTGAATAGGCATCCAGGTCCCAACACAGGGTGATTCCACATCACAAGTAGGCCTTCCAGGAGTGAGTGGGGGGTTTGGAAAATGGTCTACGTACAGGGTTCAAGGCCAGGATCTGCATCCAATTGAAAACCTGCATGGGTACAGAGGACAAGGTTTAAAAAAAGGTATTCTAAACAGTGTTAACCACCCAGCAGCGAGAGTGGGCCCCATACCTTGGGGCAGTGACAAGTGTCACCACCATGTAGGAGTAGGGTCCACCTACTCACCTAAATAGGCATCCAGGTCACAACACAGGGTGATTCCACATCACAAGTAGGCCTTCCAGGAGTGAGTGGGGGTTTGGAAAATGGTCTACGTACAGGGTTCAAGGCCAGGATCTACATCCAATTGTAAACCTGCATGGGTACAGAGGACAAGGTTTAAAAAAAGGTATTCTAAACAGTGTTAACCACCCAGCAGCGAGAGTGGGCCCCATACCTTGGGGCAGTGACAACTGTCACCACCATGTAGGAGTGGGGTCCACCTACTCACCTGAATAGGCATCCAGGTCACAACACAGGGTGATTCCACATCACAAGTAGGCCTTCCAGGTGTGAGTGGGGGTTTGGAAAATGGTCTACGTACAGGGTTCAAGGCCAGGATCTACATCCAATTGTAAACCTGCATGGGTACAGAGGACAAGGTTTAAAAAAAGGTATTCTAAACAGTGTTAACCACCCAGCAGCGAGAGTGGGCCCCATACCTTGGTGGTAGTGACAAGTGTCACCACCATGTAGGAGTGGGGTCCACCTACTCACCTGAATAGGCATCCAGGTCCCAACACAGGGTGATTCCACATCACAAGTAGGCCTTCCAGGAGTGAGTGGGGTTTGGAAAATGGTCTACGTACAGGGTTCAAGGCCAGGATCTGCATCCAATTGTAAACCTGCATGGGTACAGAGGACAAGGTTTAAAAAAAGGTATTCTAAACAGTGTTAACCACCCAGCAGCGAGAGTGGGCCCCATACCTTGGGCAGTGACAAGTGTCACCACCATGTAGGAGTGGGGTCCACCTACTCACCTAAATAGGCATCCAGGTCACAACACAGGGTGATTCCACATCACAAGGGCCTTCCAGGAGTGAGTGGGGGTTTGGAAAATGGTCTATATACAGGGTTCAAGGCCAGGATCTGCATCCAATTGTAAACCTGCATGGGTACAGAGGACAAGGTTTAAAAAAAGGTATTCTAAACAATGTTAAACACCCAGCAGCAAGAGTGGGCCCCATACCTTGGGACAGTAACAGTGTCACCACCATGTAGGAGTGGGGTCCACCTACTCACCTGAATAGGCATCTAGTTCACAAACACAGGGTAATTCCACATCACAAGTAGGCCTTCCAGGAGTGAGTGGGGGCTTCGAAAAATGGTCTACGTACAGGGTTCAAGGCCAGGATGTGCATCCAATTGTAAACCTGCATGGGTACAGAGGACAAGGTTTAAAAAAAGGTATTCTAAACAGTGTTAACCACCCAGCAGCGAGAGTGGGCCCCATACCGTGGGGCAGTGACAAGTGACACCACCATGTAGGAGTGGGGTCCAGCTACTCACCTGAATAGGCATCCAGGTCACAACACAGGGTGATTCCACATCACAAGTAGGCCTTCCAGGTGTGAGTGGGGGTTTGGAAAATTGTCTACGTACAGGGTTCAAGGCCAGGATCTACATCCAATTGTAAACCTGCATGGGTACAGAGGACAAGGTTTAAAAAAAGGTATTCTAAACAGTGTTAACCACCCAGCAGCGAGAGTGGGCCCCATACCTTGGGGCAGTGACAAGTGTCACCACCATGTAGGAATAGGGTCCACCTACTCACCTGAATAGGCATCCAGGTCACAACACAGGGTGATTCCACATCACAAGTAGGCCTTCCAGGTGTGAGTGGGGGTTTGGAAAATGGTCTACGTACAGGGTTCAAGGCCAGGATCTACATCCAATTGTAAACCTGCATGGGTACAGAGGACAAGGTTTAAAAAAGGTATTCTAAACAGTGTTAACCACCCAGCAGCGAGAGTGGGCCCCATACCTTCGGGGAAGTGACAAGTGTCACCACCATGTAGGAGTGGGGTCCGCCTACTCACCTGAATAGGCATCCAGGTCACAACACAGGGTGATTCCACATCACAAGTAGGCCTTCCAGGAGTGAGTGGGGGTTTGGAAAATGGTCTACGTACAGGGTTCAAAGCCAGGATCTGCATCCAATTGTAAACCTGCATGGGTACAGAGGACAAGGTTTAAAAAAAGGTATTCTAAACAGTGTTAACCACCCAGCAGCGAGAGTGGGCCCCATACCTTGGGGCAGTGACAAGTGTCACCACCATGTAGGAGTGGGGTCCACCTACTCACCTGAATAGGCATTCAGGTCACAACACAGGGTGATTCCATATCACAAGTAAGCCTTCCAGGAGTGAGTGGGGGTTTGGAAAATGGTCTACGTACAGGGTTCAAGGCCAGGATCTACATCCAATTGTAAACCTGCATGGGTACAGAGGACAAGGTTTAAAAAAAGGTATTCTAAAAACAGTGTTAACCACCCAGCAGCGAGAGTGGGCCCCATACCTTGGGGCAGTGACAAGTGTCACCACCATGTAGGAATAGGGTCCACCTACTCACCTGAATAGGCATCCAGGTCCCAACACTGGGTGATTCCACATCACAAGTAGGCCTTCCAGGTGTGAGTGGGGGTTTGGAAAATGGTCTACGTACAGGGTTCAAGGCCATGATCTACATCCAATTGTAAACCTGCATGGGTACAGAGGACAAGGTTTAAAAAAAGGTATTCTAAACAGTGTTAACCACCCAGCAGCGAGAGTGGGCCCATACCTTCGGGGAAGTGACAAGTGTCACCACCATGTAGGAGTGGGGTCCACCTACTCACCTGAATAGGCATCCAGGTCACAACACAGGGTGATTCCACATCACAAGTAGGCCTTCCAGGAGTGAGTGGGGGTTTGGAAAATGGTCTACGTACAGGGTTCAAGGCCAGGATCTGCATCCAATTGTAAACCTGCATGGGTACAGAGGACAAGGTTTAAAAAAAGGTATTCTAAACAGTGTTAACCACCCAGCAGCGAGAGTGGGCCCCATACCTTGGGGCAGTGACAAGTGTCACCACCATGTAGGAGTGGGGTCCACCTACTCACCTGAATAGGCATCCAGGTCACAACACAGGATGATTCCACATCACAAGTAGGCCTTCCAGAATGAGTGGGGGTTTGGAAAATGGTCTACGTACAGGGTTCAAGGCCAGGATCTGCATCCAATTGTAAACCTGCATGGGTACAGAGGACAAGGTTTAAAAAACGGTATTCTAAACAGTGTTAACCACCCAGCAGCAAGAGTGGGCCCCATACCTTGGGACAGTAACAAGTGTCACCCACCATGTAGGAGTGGGGTCCACCTACTCACCTGAATAGGCATCTAGGTCACAACACAGGGTAATTCCACATCACAAGTAGGCCTTCCAGGAGTGAGTGGGGGCTTCGAAAATGGTCTACGTACAGGGTTCAAGGCCAGGATGTGCATCCAATTGTAAACCTGCATGGGTACAGATGACAAGGTTTAAAAAAAGGTATTCTAAACAGTGTTAACCACCCAGCAGCGAGAGTGGGCCCCATACCTTGGGGCAGTGACAAGTGTCACCACCATGTAGGAGTGGGGTCCACCTACTCACCTGAATAGGCATCCAGGTCACAACACAGGGTGATTCCACATCACAAGTAGGCCATCCAGGAGTGAGTGGGAGTTTGGAAAATGGTCTACGTACAGGGTTCAAGGCCAGGATCTGCATCCAATTGTAAACCTGCATGGGTACAGAGGACAAGGTTTAAAAAAAGGTATTCTAAACAGTGTTAACCACCCAGCAGCGAGAGTGGGACCCCATACCTTGGGGCAGTGACAAGTGTCACCACCATGTAGGAGTGGGGTCCACCTACTCACCAGAATAGGCATCCAGGTCACAACACAGGGTGATTCCACATCACAAGTAGGCCTTCCAGGAGTGAGTGGGGGCTTCGAAAATGGTCTACGTACAGGGTTCAAGGCCAGGATGTGCATCCAATTGTAAACCTGCATGGGTACAGAGGACAAGGTTTAAAAAAGGTATTCTAAACAGTGTTAACCACCCAGCAGCGAGAGTGGGCCCCATACCTTGGGGCAGTGACAAGTGTCACCACCATGTAGGAATAGGGTCCACCTACTCACCTGAATAGGCATCCAGGTCACAACACAGGGTGATTCCACATCACAAGTAGGCCTTCCAGGAGTGAGTGGGGGTTTTGGAAAATGGTCTACGTACAGGGTTCAAGGCCAGGATCTACATCCAATTGTAAAACCTGCATGGGTACAGAGGACAAGGTTTTAAAAAGGTATTCTAAACAGTGTTAACCACCCAGCAGCGAGAGTGGGCCTCATACCTTGGGGCAGTGACAAGTGTCACCACCATGTAGGATTAGGGTCCACCTACTCACCTGAATAGGCATCCAGGTCACAACACAGGGTGATTCCACATCACAAGTAGGCCTTCCAGGTGTGAGTGGGGGTTTGGAAAATGGTCTACGTACAGGGTTCAAGGCCAGGATCTACATCCAATTGTAAACCTGCATGGGTACAGAGGACAAGGTTTAAAAAAAGGTATTCTAAACAGTGTTAAACACCCAGCAACAAGAGTGGGCCCCATACCTTGGGACAGTAACAAGTGCCACCACCATGTAGGAGTGGGGTCCACCTACTCACCTGAATAGGCATCTAGGTCACAACACAGGGTAATTCCACATCACAAGTAGGCCTTCCAGGAGTGAGTGGGGGGCTTCGAAAAATGGTCTACGTACAGGGTTCAAGGCCAGGATGTGCATCCAATTGTAAACCTGCATGGGTACAGAGGACAAGGTTTAAAAAAAGGTATTCTAAACAGTGTTAACCACCCAGCAGCGAGAGTGGGCCCCATACCTTCGGGGAAGTGACAAGTGTCACCACCATGTAGGAGTGGGGTCCACCTACTCACCTGAATAGGCATCCAGGTCACAACACAGGGTGATTCCACATCACAAGTAGGCCTTCCAGGAGTGAGTGGGGGTTTGGAAAATGGTCTACGTACAGGGTTCAAGGCAAGGATCTGCATCCAATTGTAAACCTGCATGGGTACAGAGGACAAGGTTTAAAAAAGGTATTCTAAACAGTGTTAAACCACCCAGCAGCGAGAGTGGGCCCCATACCTTGGGGCAGTGACAAGTGTCACCACCATGTAGGAGTGGGGTCTACCTACTCACCTGAATAGGCATCCAGGTCACAACACAGGGTGATTCCACATCACAAGTAGGCCTTCCAGGAGTGAGTGGGGGTTTGGAAAATGGTCTACGTACAGGGTTCAAGGCCAGGATCTGCATCCAATTGTAAACCTGCATGGGTACAGAGGACAAGGTTTAAAAAAAGGTATTCTAAACAGTGTTAACCACCCAGCAGCAAGAGTGGGCCCCATACCTTGGGACAGTAACACGTGTCACCACCATGTAGGAGTGGGGTCCACCTACTCACCTGAATAGGCATCTAGGTCACAACACAGGGTAATTCCACATCACAAGTAGGCCTTCCAGGAGTGAGTGGGGGCTTCGAAAATGGTCTACGTACAGGGTTCAAGGCCAGGATGTGCATCCAATTGTAAACCTGCATGGGTACAGATGACAAGGTTTAAAAAAAGGTATTCTAAACAGTGTTAACCACCCAGCAGCGAGAGTGGGCCCCATACCTTGGGGCAGTGACAAGTGTCACCACCATGTAGGAGTGGGGTCCCACCTACTCACCTGAATAGGCATCCAGGTCACAACATAGGGTGATTCCACATCACAAGTAGGCCTTCCAGGAGTGAGTGGGAGTTTGGAAAATGGTCTACGTACAGGGTTCAAGGCCCAGGATCTGCATCCAATTGTAAACCTGCATGGGTACAGAGGACAAGGTTTAAAAAAAGGTATTCTAAACAGTGTTAACCACCCAGCAGCGAGAGTGGGACCCCATACCTTGGGGCAGTGACAAGTGTCACCACCATGTAGGAGTGGGGTCCACCTACTCACCTGAATAGGCATCCAGGTCACAACACAGGGTGATTCCACATCACAAGTAGGCCTTCCAGGAGTGAGTGGGGGCTTCGAAAAATGGTCTACGTACAGGGTTCAAGGCCAGGATGTGCATCCAATTGTAACCCTGCATGGGTACAGAGGACAAGGTTTAAAAAAAGGTATTCTAAACAGTGGTAACCACCCAGCAGCGAGAGTGGGCCCCATACCTTGGGGCAGTGACAAGTGTCACCACCATGTAGGAATAGGGTCCACCTACTCACCTGAATAGGCATCCAGGTCACAACACAGGGTGATTCCACATCACAAGTAGGCCTTCCAGGTGTGAGTGGGGTTTGGAAATGGTCTACGTACAGGGTTCAAGGCCATGATCTACATCCAATTGTAAACCTGCATGGGTACAGAGGACAAGGTTTAAAAAAAGGTATTCTAAACAGTGTTAACCACCCAGCAGCGAGAGTGGGCCCCATACCTTCGGGGAAGTGACAAGTGTCACCACCATGTAGGAGTGGGGTCCACCTACTCACCTGAATAGGCATCCAGGTCACAACACAGGGTGATTCCACATCACAAGTAGGCCTTCCAGGAGTGAGTGGGGGTTTGGAAAATGGTCTACGTACAGGGTTCAAGGCCAGGATCTGCATCCAATTGTAAACCTGCATGGGTACAGAGGACAAGGTTTAAAAAAAGGTATTCTAAACAGTGTTAACCACCCAGCAGCGAGAGTGGGCCCCATACCTTGGGGCAGTGACAAGTGTCACCACCATGTAGGAGTGGGGTCTACCTACTCACCTGAATAGGCATCCAGGTCACAACACAGGGTGATTCCACATCACAAGTAGGCCTTCCAGGAGTGAGTGGGGGTTTGGAAAATGGTCTACGTACAGGGTTCAAGGCCAGGATCTGCATCCAATTGTAAACCTGCATGGGTACAGAGGACAAGGTTTAAAAAAAGGTATTCTAAACAGTGTTAACCACCCAGCAGCAAGAGTGGGCCCCATACCTTGGGACAGTAACAAGTGTCACCACCATGTAGGAGTGGGGTCCACCTACTCACCTGAATAGGCATCTAGGTCACAACACAGGGTAATTCCACATCACAAGTAGGCCTTCCAGGAGTGAGTGGGGGCTTCGAAAAATGGTCTACGTACAGGGTTCAAGGCCAGGATGTGCATCCAATTGTAAACCTGCATGGGTACAGATGACAAGGTTTAAAAAAAGGTATTCTAAACAGTGTTAACCACCCAGCAGCGAGAGTGGGCCCCATACCTTGGGGCAGTGACAAGTGTCACCACCATGTAGGAGTGGGGTCCACCTACTCACCTGAATAGGCATCCAGGTCACAACACAGGGTGATTCCACATCACAAGTAGGCCTTCCAGGTGTGAGTGGGGGTTTGGAAAATGGTCTACGTACAGGGTTCAAGGCCAGGATCTACATCCAATTGTAAACGTGCGTGGGTACAGAGGACAAGGTTTAAAAAAAGGTATTCTAAACAGTGTTAACCACCCAGCAGCGAGAGTGGGCCCCATACCTTGGGGCAGTGACAAGTGTCACCACCATGTAGGAGTGGGGTCCACCTACTCACCTAAATAGGCATCCAGGTCACAACACAGGGTGATTCCACATCACAAGTAGGCCTTCCAGGAGTGAGTGGGGGTTTGGAAAATGGTCTACGTACAGGGTTCAAGGCCAGGATCTGCATCCAATTGTAAACCTGCATGGGTACAGAGGACAAGATTTTAAAAAAGATATTCTAAACAGTGTTAACCACCCAGCAGCGAGAGTGTGCCCCATACCTTGGGGCAGTGACAAGTGTCACCACCATGTAGGAGTGGGGTCCACCTACTCACCTGAATAGGCATCCAGGTCACAACACAGGGTGATTCCACATCACAAGTAGGCCTTCCAGGAGTGAGTGGGGGTTTGGAAAATGGTCTACGTACAGGGTTCAAAGCCAGGATCTGCATCCAATTGTAAACCTGCATGGGTACAGAGGACAAGGTTTAAAAAAAGGTATTCTAAACAGTGTTAACCACCCAGCAGCGAGAGTGGGCCCCATACCTTGGGGCAGTGACAAGTGTCACCACCATGTAGGAGTGGGGTCCACCTACTCACCTGAATAGGCATCCAGGTCACAACACAGGGTGATTCCATATCACAAGTAAGCCTTCCAGGAGTGAGTGGGGGTTTGGAAAATGGTCTACGTACAGGGTTCAAGGCCAGGATCTACATCCAATTGTAAACCTGCATGGGTACAGAGGACAAGGTTTAAAAAAAGGTATTCTAAACAGTGTTAACCACCCAGCAGCGAGAGTGGGCCCCATACCTTGGGGCAGTGACAAGTGTCACCACCATGTAGGAATAGGGTCCACCTACTCACCTGAATAGGCATCCAGGTCACAACACAGGGTGATTCCACATCACAAGTAGGCCTTCCAGGTGTGAGTGGGGGTTTGGAAAATGGTCTACGTACAGGGTTCAAGGCCATGATCTACATCCAATTGTAAACCTGCATGGGTACAGAGGACAAGGTTTAAAAAAAGGTATTCTAAACAGTGTTAACCACCCAGCAGCGAGAGTGGGCCCCATACCTTCGGGGAAGTGACAAGTGTCACCACCATGTAGGAGTGGAGTCCACCTACTCACCTGAATAGGCATCCAGGTCACAACACAGGGTGATTCCACATCACAAGTAGGCCTTCCAGGAGTGAGTGGGGGTTTGGAAAATGGTCTACGTACAGGGTTCAAGGCCAGGATCTGCATCCAATTGTAAACCTGCATGGGTACAGAGGACAAGGTTTAAAAAAAGGTATTCTAAACAGTGTTAACCACCCAGCAGCGAGAGTGGGCCCCATACCTTGGGGCAGTGACAAGTGTCACCACCATGTAGGAGTGGGGTCTACCTACTCACCTGAATAGGCATCCAGGTCACAACACAGGGTGATTCCACATCACAAGTAGGCCTTCCAGGAGTGAGTGGGGGTTTGGAAAATGGTCTACGTACAGGGTTCAAGGCCAGGATCTGCATCCAATTGTAAACCTGCATGGGTACAGAGGACAAGGTTTAAAAAAAGGTATTCTAAACAGTGTTAACCACCCAGCAGCAAGAGTGGGCCCCATACCTTGGGACAGTAACAAGTGTCACCACCATGTAGGAGTGGGGTCCACCTACTCACCTGAATAGGCATCTAGGTCACAACACAGGGTAATTCCACATCACAAGTAGGCCTTCCAGGAGTGAGTGGGGGCTTCGAAAAATGGTCTACGTACAGGGTTCAAGGCCAGGATGTGCATCCAATTGTAAACCTGCATGGGTACAGATGACAAGGTTTAAAAAAAGGTATTCTAAACAGTGTTAACCACCCAGCAGCGAGAGTGGGCCCCATACCTTGGGGCAGTGACAAGTGTCACCACCATGTAGGAGTGGGGTCCACCTACTCACCTGAATAGGCATCCAGGTCACAACACAGGGTGATTCCACATCACAAGTAGGCCTTCCAGGAGTGAGTGGGAGTTTGGAAAATGGTCTACGTACAGGGTTCAAGGCCAGGATCTGCATCCAATTGTAAACCTGCATGGGTACAGAGGACAAGGTTTAAAAAAAGGTATTCTAAACAGTGTTAACCACCCAGCAGCGAGAGTGGGACCCCATACCTTGGGGCAGTGACAAGTGTCACCACCATGTAGGAGTGGGGTCCACCTACTCACCTGAATAGGCATCCAGGTCACAACACAGGGTGATTCCCCATCACAAGTAGGCCTTCCAGGAGTGAGTGGGGGCTTCGAAAAATGGTCTACGTACAGGGTTCAAGGCCAGGATGTGCATCCAATTGTAACCCTGCATGGGTACAGAGGACAAGGTTTAAAAAAAGGTATTCTAAACAGTGGTAACCACCCAGCAGCGAGAGTGGGCCCCATACCTTGGGGCAGTGACAAGTGTCACCACCATGTAGGAATAGGGTCCACCTACTCACCTGAATAGGCATCCAGGTCACAACACAGGGTGATTCCACATCACAAGTAGGCCTTCCAGGTGTGAGTGGGGGTTTGGAAAATGGTCTACGTACAGGGTTCAAGGCCATGATCTACATCCAATTGTAAACCTGCATGGGTACAGAGGACAAGGTTTAAAAAAAGGTATTCTAAACAGTGTTAACCACCCAGCAGCGAGAGTGGGCCCCATACCTTCGGGGAAGTGACAAGTGTCACCACCATGTAGGAGTGGGGTCCACCTACTCACCTGAATAGGCATCCAGGTCACAACACAGGGTGATTCCACATCACAAGTAGGCCTTCCAGGAGTGAGTGGGGGTTTGGAAAATGGTCTACGTACAGGGTTCAAGGCCAGGATCTGCATCCAATTGTAAACCTGCATGGGTACAGAGGACAAGGTTTAAAAAAAGGTATTCTAAACAGTGTTAACCACCCAGCAGCGAGAGTGGGCCCCATACCTTGGGGCAGTGACAAGTGTCACCACCATGTAGGAGTGGGGTCTACCTACTCACCTGAATAGGCATCCAGGTCACAACACAGGGTGATTCCACATCACAAGTAGGCCTTCCAGGAGTGAGTGGGGGTTTGGAAAATGGTCTACGTACAGGGTTCAAGGCCAGGATCTGCATCCAATTGTAAACCTGCATGGGTACAGAGGACAAGGTTTAAAAAAAGGTATTCTAAACAGTGTTAACCACCCAGCAGCAAGAGTGGGCCCCATACCTTGGGACAGTAACAAGTGTCACCACCATGTAGGAGTGGGGTCCACCTACTCACCTGAATAGGCATCTAGGTCACAACACAGGGTAATTCCACATCACAAGTAGGCCTTCCAGGAGTGAGTGGGGGCTTCGAAAAATGTTCTACGTACAGGGTTCAAGGCCAGGATGTGCATCCAATTGTAAACCTGCATGGGTACAGATGACAAGGTTTAAAAAAAGGTATTCTAAACAGTGTTAACCACCCAGCAGCGAGAGTGGGCCCCATACCTTGCGGCAGTGACAAGTGTCACCACCATGTAGGAGTGGGGTCCACCTACTCACCTGAATAGGCATCCAGGTCACAACACAGGGTGATTCCACATCACAAGTAGGCCTTCCAGGAGTGAGTGGGAGTTTGGAAAATGGTCTACGTACAGGGTTCAAGGCCAGGATCTGCATCCAATTGTAAACCTGCATGGGTACAGAGGACAAGGTTTAAAAAAAGGTATTCTAAACAGTGTTAACCACCCAGCAGCAAGAGTGGGCCCCATACCTTGGGGCAGTGACAAGTGTCACCACCATGTAGGAGTGGGGTCCACCTACTCACCTGAATAGGCATCCAGGTCACAACACAGGGTGATTCCACATCACAAGTAGGCCTTCCAGGAGTGAGTGGGGGTTTGGAAAATGGTCTACGTACAGGGTTCAAGGCCAGGATCTGCATCCAATTGTAAACCTGCATGGGTACAGAGGACAAGGTTTAAAAAAAGGTATTCTAAACAGTGTTAACCACCCAGCAGCGAGAGTGGGCCCCATACCTTCGGGGAAGTGACAAGTGTCACCACCATGTAGGAGTGGGGTCCACCTACTCACCTGAATAGGCATCCAGGTCACACCACAGGGTGATTCCACATCACAAGTAGGCCTTCCAGGAGTGAGTGGGGGTTTGGAAAATGGTCTACGTACAGGGTTCAAAGCCAGGATCTGCATCCAATTGTAAACCTGCATGGGTACAGAGGACAAGGTTTAAAAAAAGGTATTCTAAACAGTGTTAACCACCCAGCAGCGAGAGTGGGCCCCATTCCTTGGGGCAGTGACAAGTGTCACCACCATGTAGGAGTGGGGTCCACCTACTCACCTGAATAGGCATCCAGGTCACAACACAGGGTGATTCCACATCACAAGTAGGCCTTCCAGAAGTGAGTGGGAGTTTGGAAAATGGTCTACGTACAGGGTTCAAGGCCAGGATCTGCATCCAATTGTAAACCTGCATGGGTACAGAGGACAAGGTTTAAAAAAAGGTATTCTAAACAGTGTTAACCACCCAGCAGCGAGAGTGGGCCCCATACCTTGGGGCAGTGACAAGTGTCACCACCATGAAGGAATAGGGTCCACCTACTCACCTGAATAGGCATCCAGGTCACAACACAGGGTGATTCCACATCACAAGTAGGCCTTCCAGGTGTGAGTGGGGGTTTGGAAAATGGTCTACGTACAGGGTTCAAGGCCATGATCTACATCCAATTGTAAACCTGCATGGGTACAGAGGACAAGGTTTAAAAAAAGGTATTCTAAACAGTGTTAACCACCCAGCAGCGAGAGTGGGCCCCATACCTTCGGGGAAGTGACAAGTGTCACCACCATGTAGGAGTGGGGTCCACCTACTCACCTGAATAGGCATCCAGGTCACAACACAGGGTGATTCCACATCACAAGTAGGCCTTCCAGGAGTGAGTGGGGGTTTGGAAAATGGTCTACGTACAGGGTTCAAGGCCAGGATCTGCATCCAATTGTAAACCTGAATGGGTACAGAGGACAAGGTTTAAAAAAAGGTATTCTAAACAGTGTTAACCACCCAGCAGCGAGAGTGGGCCCCATACCTTGGGGCAGTGACAAGTGTCACCACCATGTAGGAGTGGGGTCCACCTACTCACCTGAATAGGCATCCAGGTCACAACACAGGGTGATTCCACATCACAAGTAGGCCTTCCAGGAGTGAGTGGGGGTTTGGAAAATGGTCTACGTACAGGGTTCAAGGCCAGGATCTGCATCCAATTGTAAACCTGCATGGGTACAGAGGACAAGGTTTAAAAAAAGGTATTCTAAACAGTGTTAACCACCCAGCAGCAAGAGTGGGCCCCATACCTTGGGACAGTAACAAGTGTCACCACCATGTAGGAGTGGGGTCCACCTACTCACCTGAATAGGCATCTAGGTCTCAACACAGGGTAATTCCACATCACAAGTAGGCCTTCCAGGAGTGAGTGGGGGCTTCGAAAAAATGGTCTACGTACAGGGTTCAAGGCCAGGATATGCATCCAATTGTAAACCTGCATGGGTACAGAGGACAAGGTTTAAAAAAAGGTATTCTAAACAGTGGTAACCACCCAGCAGCGAGAGTGGGCCCCATACCTTGGGGCAGTGACAAGTGTCACCACCATGTAGGAATAGGGTCCACCTACTCACCTGAATAGGCATCCAGGTCACAACACAGGGTGATTCCACATCACAAGTAGGCCTTCCAGGTGTGAGTGGGGGTTTGGAAAATGGTCTACGTACAGGGTTCAAGGCCAGGATCTACATCCAATTGTAAACCTGCATGGGTACAGAGGACAAGGTTTAAAAAAAGGTATTCTAAACAGTGTTAATTACCCAGCAGCAAGAGTGGGCCCCATACCTTGGGGCAGTGACAAGTGTCACCACCATGTAGGAGTGGGGTCCACCTACTCCCCTGAATAGGCATCCAGGTCACAACACAGGGTGATTCCACATCACAAGTAGGCCTTCCAGGAGTGAGTGGGGGTTTGGAAAATGGTCTACGTACAGGGTTCAAGACCAGGATCTGCATCCAATTGTAAACCTGCATGGGTACAGAGGACAAGGTTTAAAAAAAGGTATTCTAAACAGTGTTAACCACCCAGCAGCGAGAGTGGGCCCCATACCTTTGGGGAAGTGACAAGTGTCACCACCATGTAGGAGTGGGGTCCACCTACTCACCTGAATAGGCATCCAGGTCACAACACAGGGTGATTCCACATCACAAGTAGGCCTTCCAGGAGTGAGTGGGGGTTTGGAAAATGGTCTACGTACAGGGTTCAAAGCCAGGATCTGCATCCAATTGTAAACCTGCATGGGTACAGAGGACAAGGTTTAAAAAAAGGTATTCTAAACAGTGTTAACCACCCAGCAGCGAGAGTGGGCCCCATTCCTTGGGGCAGTGACAAGTGTCACCACCATGTAGGAGTGGGGTCCACCTACTCACCTGAATAGGCATCCAGGTCACAACACAGGGTGATTCCACATCACAAGTAGGCCTTCCAGGAGTGAGTGGGAGTTTGGAAAATGGTCTACGTACAGGGTTCAAGGCCAGGATCTGCATCCAATTGTAAACCTGCATGGGTACAGAGGACAAGGTTTAAAAAAAGGTATTCTAAACAGTGTTAACCACCCAGCAGCGAGAGTGGGCCCCATACCTTGGGGCAGTGACAAGTGTCACCACCATGTAGGAATAGGGTCCACCTACTCACCTGAATAGGCATCCAGGTCACAACACAGGGTGATTCCACATCACAAGTAGGCCTTCCAGGTGTGAGTGGGGGTTTGGAAAATGGTCTACGTACAGGGTTCAAGGCCATGATCTACATCCAATTGTAAACCTGCATGGGTACAGAGGACAAGGTTTAAAAAAAGGTATTCTAAACAGTGTTAACCACCCAGCAGCGAGAGTGGGCCCCATACCTTCGGGGAAGTGACAAGTGTCACCACCATGTAGGAGTGGGGTCCACCTACTCACCTGAATAGGCATCCAGGTCACAACACAGGGTGATTCCACATCACAAGTAGGCCTTCCAGGAGTGAGTGGGGGTTTGGAAAATGGTCTACGTACAGGGTTCAAGGCCAGGATCTGCATCCAATTGTAAACCTGAATGGGTACAGAGGACAAGGTTTAAAAAAAGGTATTCTAAACAGTGTTAACCACCCAGCAGCGAGAGTGGGCCCCATACCTTGGGGCAGTGACAAGTGTCACCACCATGTAGGAGTGGGGTCCACCTACTCACCTGAATAGGCATCCAGGTCACAACACAGGGTGATTCCACATCACAAGTAGGCCTTCCAGGAGTGAGTGGGGGTTTGGAAAATGGTCTACGTACAGGGTTCAAGGCCAGGATCTGCATCCAATTGTAAACCTGCATGGGTACAGAGGACAAGGTTTAAAAAAAGGTATTCTAAACAGTGTTAACCACCCAGCAGCAAGAGTGGGCCCCATACCTTGGGACAGTAACAAGTGTCACCACCATGTAGGAGTGGGGTCCACCTACTCACCTGAATAGGCATCTAGGTCACAACACAGGGTAATTCCACATCACAAGTAGGCCTTCCAGGAGTGAGTGGGGGCTTCGAAAAAATGGTCTACGTACAGGGTTCAAGGCCAGGATGTGCATCCAATTGTAAACCTGCATGGGTACAGAGGACAAGGTTTAAAAAAAGGTATTCTAAACAGTGTTAACCACCCAGCAGCGAGAGTGGGCCCCATACCTTGGGGCAGTGACAAGTGTCACCACCATATAGGAGTGGGGTCCACCTACTGACCTGAATAGGCATGCAGGTCACATCACAGGGTGATTCCACATCACAAGTAGGCCTTCCAGGTGTGAGTGGGGGTTTGGAAAATGGTCTACGTACAGGGTTCAAGGCCAGGATCTACATCCAATTGTAAACCTGCATGGGTACAGAGGACAAGGTTTAAAAAAAGGTATTCTAAACAGTGTTAACCACCCAGCAGCGAGAGTGGGCCCCATACCTTGGGGCAGTGACAAGTGTCACCACCATGTAGGAATAGGGTCCACCTACTCACCTGAACAGGCATCCAGGTCACAACACAGGGTGATTCCACATCACAAGTAGGCCTTTCAGGTGTGAGTGGGGGTTTGGAAAATGGTCTACGTACAGGGTTCAAGGCCAGGATGTGCATCCAATTGTAAACCTGCATGGGTACAGAGGACAAGGTTTAAAAAAAGGTATTCTAAACAGTGTTAACCACCCAGCAGCGAGAGTGGGCCCCATATCTTGGGGCAGTGACAAGTGTCACCACTATGTAGGAGTGGGGTCCACCTACTCACCTGAATAGGCATCCAGGTCACAACACAGGGTGATTCCACATCACAAGTAGGCCTTCCAGGTGTGAGTGGGGGTTTGGAAAATGGTCTACGTACAGGGTTCAAGGCCAGGATCTACATCCAATTGTAAACCTGCATGGGTACAGAGGACAAGGTTTAAAAAAAGGTATTCTAAACAGTGTTAACCACCCAGCAGCGAGAGTGGGCCCCATACCTCGGGGCAGTGACAAGTGTTACCACCATGTAGGAGTGGGGTCCACCTACTCACCTGAATAGGCATCCAGGTCCCAACACAGGGTGATTCCACATCACAAGTAGGCCTTCCAGGAGTGAGTGGGGGTTTGGAAAATGGTCTACGTACAGGGTTCAAGGCCAGGATCTGCATCCAATTGTAAACCTGCATGGGTACAGAGGACAAGGTTTAAAAAAAGGTATTCTAAACAGTGTTAACCACCCAGCAGCGAGAGTGGGCCCCATACCTTGGGGCAGTGACAAGTGTCACCACCATGTAGGAGTGGGGTCCACCTACTCACCTAAATAGGCATCCAGGTCACAACACAGGGTGATTCCACATCACAAGTAGGCCTTCCAGGTGTGAGTGGGGGTTTGGAAAATGGTCTACGTACAGGGTTCAAGGCCAGGATCTACATCCAATTGTAAACCTGCATGGGTACAGAGGACAAGGTTTAAAAAAAGGTATTCTAAACAGTGTTAACCACCCAGCAGCAAGAGTGGGCCCCATACCTTGGGGCAGTGACAAGTGTCACCACCATGTAGGAGTGGGGTCCACCTACTCCCCTGAATAGGCATCCAGGTCACAACACAGGGTGATTCCACATCACAAGTAGGCCTTCCAGGAGTGAGTGGGGGTTTGGAAAATGGTCTACGTACAGGGTTCAATGCAAGGATCTGCATCCAATTGTAAACCTGCATGGGTACAGAGGACAAGGTTTAAAAAAAGGTATTCTAAACAGTGTTAACCACCCAGCAGCGAGAGTGGGCCCCATACCTTGGGGCAGTGACAAGTGTCACCACCATGTAGGAGTGGGGTCCACCTACTCACCTGAATAGGCATCCAGGTCACAACACAGGGTGATTCCACATCACAAGTAGGCCTTCCAGGAGTGAGTGGGGGTTTGGAAAATGGTCTACGTACAGGGTTCAAGACCAGGATCTGCATCCAATTGTAAACCTGCATGGGTACAGAGGACAAGGTTTAAAAAAAGGTATTCTAAACAGTGTTAACCACCCAGCAGCGAGAGTGGGCCCCATACCTTCGGGGAAGTGACAAGTGTCACCACCATGTAGGAGTGGGGTCCACCTACTCACCTGAATAGGCATCCAGGTCACAACACAGGGTGATTCCACATCACAAGTAGGCCTTCCAGGAGTGAGTGGGGGTTTGGAAAATGGTCTACGTACAGGGTTCAAAGCCAGGATCTGCATCCAATTGTAAACCTGCATGGGTACAGAGGACAAGGTTTAAAAAAAGGTATTCTAAACAGTGTTAACCACCAAGCAGCGAGAGTGGGCCCCATTCCTTGGGGCAGTGACAAGTGTCACCACCATGTAGGAGTGGGGTCCACCTACTCACCTGAATAGGCATCCAGGTCACAACACAGGGTGATTCCACATCACAAGTAGGCCTTCCAGGTGTGAGTGGGGGTTTGGAAAATGGTCTACGTACAGGGTTCAAGGCCATGATCTACATCCAATTGTAAACCTGCATGGGTACAGAGGACAAGGTTTAAAAAAAGGTATTCTAAACAGTGTTAACCACCCAGCAGCGAGAGTGGGCCCCATACCTTCTGGGAAGTGACAAGTGTCACCACCATGTAGGAGTGGGGTCCACCTACTCACCTGAATAGGCATCCAGGTCACAACACAGGGTGATTCCACATCACAAGTAGGCCTTCCAGGAGTCAGTGGGGGTTTGGAAAATGGTCTACGTACAGGGTTCAAGGCCAGGATCTGCATCCAATTGTAAACCTGAATGGGTACAGAGGACAAGGTTTAAAAAAAGGTATTCTAAACAGTGTTAACCACCCAGCAGCGAGAGTGGGCCCCATACCTTGGGGCAGTGACAAGTGTCACCACCATGTAGGAGTGGGGTCCACCTACTCACCTGAATAGGCATCCAGGTCACAACACAGGGTGATTCCACATCACAAGTAGGCCTTCCAGGAGTGAGTGGGGGTTTGGAAAATGGTCTACGTACAGGGTTCAAGGCCAGGATCTGCATCCAATTGTAAACCTGCATGGGTACAGAGGACAAGGTTTAAAAAAAGGTATTCTAAACAGTGTTAACCACCCAGCAGCAAGAGTGGGCCCCATACCTTGGGACAGTAACAAGTGTCACCACCATGTAGGAGTGGGGTCCACCTACTCACCTGAATAGGCATCTAGGTCACAACACAGGGTAATTCCACATCACAAGTAGGCCTTCCAGGAGTGAGTGGGGGCTTCGAAAAAATGGTCTACGTACAGGGTTCAAGGCCAGGATGTGCATCCAATTGTAAACCTGCATGGGTACAGAGGACAAGGTTTAAAAAAAGGTATTCTAAACAGTGTTAACCACCCAGCAGCGAGAGTGGGTCCCATACCTTGGGGCAGTGACAAGTGTCACCACCATATAGGAGTGGGGTCCACCTACTCACCTGAATAGGCATGCAGGTCACAACACAGGGTGATTCCACATCACAAGTAGGCCTTCCAGGTGTGAGTGGGGGTTTGGAAAATGGTCTACGTACAGGGTTCAAGGCCAGGATCTACATCCAATTGTAAACCTGCATGGGTACAGAGGACAAGGTTTAAAAAAAGGTATTCTAAACAGTGTTAACCACCCAGCAGCGAGAGTGGGCCCCATACCTTGGGGCAGTGACAAGTGTCACCACCATGTAGGAATAGGGTCCACCTACTCACCTGAACAGGCATCCAGGTTACAACACAGGGTGATTCCACATCACAAGTAGGCCTTTCAGGTGTGAGTGGGGGTTTGGAAAATGGTCTACGTACAGGGTTCAAGGCCAGGATGTGCATCCAATTGTAAACCTGCATGGGTACAGAGGACAAGGTTTAAAAAAAGGTATTCTAAACAGTGTTAACCACCCAGCAGCGAGAGTGGGCCCCATATCTTGGGGCAGTGACAAGTGTCACCACTATGTAGGAGTGGGGTCCACCTACTCACCTGAATAGGCATCCAGGTCACAACACAGGGTGATTCCACATCACAAGTAGGCCTTCCAGGTGTGAGTGGGGGTTTGGAAAATGGTCTACGTACAGGGTTCAAGGCCAGGATCTACATCCAATTGTAAACCTGCATGGGTACAGAGGACAAGGTTTAAAAAAAGGTATTCTAAACAGTGTTAACCACCCAGCAGCGAGAGTGGGCCCCATACCTCGGGGCAGTGACAAGTGTCACCACCATGTAGGAGTGGGGTCCACCTACTCACCTGAATAGGCATCCAGGTCCCAACACAGGGTGATTCCACATCACAAGTAGGCCTTCCAGGAGTGAGTGGGGGTTTGGAAAATGGTCTACGTACAGGGTTCAAGGCCAGGATCTGCATCCAATTGTAAACCTGCATGGGTACAGAGGACAAGGTTTAAAAAAAGGTATTCTAAACAGTGTTAACCACCCAGCAGCGAGAGTGGGCCCCATACCTTGGGGCAGTGACAAGTGTCACCACCATGTAGGAGTGGGGTCCACCTACTCACCTAAATAGGCATCCAGGTCACAACACAGGGTGATTCCACATCACAAGTAGGCCTTCCAGGAGTGAGTGGGGGTTTGGAAAATGGTCTACGTACAGGGTTCAAGGCCAGGATCTGCATCCAATTGTAAACCTGCATGGGTACAGAGGACAAGGTTTAAAAAAAGGTATTCTAAACAGTGTTAACCACCCAGCAGCGAGAGTGGGCCCCATACCTTGGGGCAGTGACAACTGTCACCACCATGTAGGAGTGGGGTCCACCTACTCACCTGAATAGGCATCCAGGTCACAACACAGGGTGATTCCACATCACAAGTAGGCCTTCCAGGTGTGAGTGGGGGTTTGGAAAATGGTCTACGTACACGGTTCAAGGCCAGGATCTACATCCAATTGTAAACCTGCATGGGTACAGAGGACAAGGTTTAAAAAAAGGTATTCTAAACAGTGTTAACCACCCAGCAGCGAGAGTGGGCCCCATACCTTGGGGCAGTGACAAGTGTCACCACCATGTAGGAGTGGGGTCCACCTACTCACCTGAATAGGCATCCAGGTCCCAACACAGGGTGATTCCACATCACAAGTAGGCCTTCCAGGAGTGAGTGGGGGTTTGGAAAATGGTCTACGTACAGGGTTCAAGGCCAGGATCTGCATCCAATTGTAAACCTGCATGGGTACAGAGGACAAGGTTTAAAAAAAGGTATTCTAAACAGTGTTAACCACCCAGCAGCAAGAGTGGGCCCCATACCTTGGGGCAGTGACAAGTGTCACCACCATGTAGGAGTGGGGTCCACCTACTCACCTAAATAGGCATCCAGGTCACAACACAGGGTGATTCCACATCACAAGTAGGCCTTCCAGGAGTGAGTGGGGGTTTGGAAAATGGTCTATATACAGGGTTCAAGGCCAGGATCTGCATCCAATTGTAAACCTGCATGGGTACAGAGGACAAGGTTTAAAAAAAGCTATTCTAAACAGTGTTAAACACCCAGCAACAAGAGTGGGCCCCATACCTTGGGACAGTAACAAGTGCCACCACCATGTAGGAGTGGGGTCCACCTACTCACCTGAATAGGCATCTAGGTCACAACACAGGGTAATTCCACATCACAAGTAGGCCTTCCAGGAGTGAGTGGGGGCTTCGAAAAATGGTCTACGTACAGGGTTCAAGGCCAGGATCTACATCCAATTGTAAACCTGCATGGGTACAGAGGACAAGGTTTAAAAAAAGGTATTCTAAACAGTGTTAACCACCCTGCAGCAAGAGTGGGCCCCATACCTTGGGGCAGTGACAAGTGTCACCACCATGTAGGAGTGGGGTCCACCTACTCACCTGAATAGGCATCCAGGTCACAACACAGGGTGATTCCACATCACAAGTAGGCCTTCCAGGAGTGAGTGGGGGTTTGGAAAATGGTCTACGTACAGGGTTCAAGGCCAGGATCTGCATCCAATTGTAAACCTGCATGGGTACAGAGGACAAGGTTTAAAAAAAGGTATTCTAAACAGTGTTAACCACCCAGCAGCGAGAGTGGGCCCCATACCTTCGGGGAAGTGACAAGTGTCACCACCATGTAGGAGTGGGGTCCACCTACTCACCTGAATAGGCATCCAGGTCACAACACAGGGTGATTCCACATCACAAGTAGGCCTTCCAGGAGTGAGTGGGGGTTTGGAAAATGGTCTACGTACAGGGTTCAAAGCCAGGATCTGCATCCAATTGTAAACCTGCATGGGTACAGAGGACAAGGTTTAAAAAAAGGTATTCTAAACAGTGTTAACCACCCAGCAGCGAGAGTGGGCCCCATTCCTTGGGGCAGTGACAAGTGTCACCACCATGTAGGAGTGGGGTCCACCTACTCACCTGAATAGGCATCCAGGTCACAACACAGGGTGATTCCACATCACAAGTAGGCCTTCCAGAAGTGAGTGGGAGTTTGGAAAATGGTCTACGTACAGGGTTCAAGGCCAGGATCTGCATCCAATTGTAAACCTGCATGGGTACAGAGGACAAGGTTTAAAAAAAGGTATTCTAAACAGTGTTAACCACCCAGCAGCGAGAGTGGGCCCCATACCTTGGGGCAGTGACAAGTGTCACCACCATGAAGGAATAGGGTCCACCTACTCACCTGAATAGGCATCCAGGTCACAACACAGGGTGATTCCACATCACAAGTAGGCCTTCCAGGTGTGAGTGGGGGTTTGGAAAATGGTCTACGTACAGGGTTCAAGGCCATGATCTACATCCAATTGTAAACCTGCATGGGTACAGAGGACAAGGTTTAAAAAAAGGTATTCTAAACAGTGTTAACCACCCAGCAGCGAGAGTGGGCCCCATACCTTCGGGGAAGTGACAAGTGTCACCACCATGTAGGAGTGGGGTCCACCTACTCACCTGAATAGGCATCCAGGTCACAACACAGGGTGATTCCACATCACAAGTAGGCCTTCCAGGAGTGAGTGGGGGTTTGGAAAATGGTCTACGTACAGGGTTCAAGGCCAGGATCTGCATCCAATTGTAAACCTGAATGGGTACAGAGGACAAGGTTTAAAAAAAGGTATTCTAAACAGTGTTAACCACCCAGCAGCGAGAGTGGGCCCCATACCTTGGGGCAGTGACAAGTGTCACCACCATGTAGGAGTGGGGTCCACCTACTCACCTGAATAGGCATCCAGGTCACAACACAGGGTGATTCCACATCACAAGTAGGCCTTCCAGGAGTGAGTGGGGGTTTGGAAAATGGTCTACGTACAGGGTTCAAGGCCAGGATCTGCATCCAATTGTAAACCTGCATGGGTACAGAGGACAAGGTTTAAAAAAAGGTATTCTAAACAGTGTTAACCACCCAGCAGCAAGAGTGGGCCCCATAGCTTGGGACAGTAACAAGTGTCACCACCATGTAGGAGTGGGGTCCACCTACTCACCTGAATAGGCATCTAGGTCTCAACACAGGGTAATTCCACATCACAAGTAGGCCTTCCAGGAGTGAGTGGGGGCTTCGAAAAAATGGTCTACGTACAGGGTTCAAGGCCAGGATATGCATCCAATTGTAAACCTGCATGGGTACAGAGGACAAGGTTTAAAAAAAGGTATTCTAAACAGTGGTAACCACCCAGCAGCGAGAGTGGGCCCCATACCTTGGGGCAGTGACAAGTGTCACCACCATGTAGGAATAGGGTCCACCTACTCACCTGAATAGGCATCCAGGTCACAACACAGGGTGATTCCACATCACAAGTAGGCCTTCCAGGTGTGAGTGGGGGTTTGGAAAATGGTCTACGTACAGGGTTCAAGGCCAGGATCTACATCCAATTGTAAACCTGCATGGGTACAGAGGACAAGGTTTAAAAAAAGGTATTCTAAACAGTGTTAATTACCCAGCAGCAAGAGTGGGCCCCATACCTTGGGGCAGTGACAAGTGTCACCACCATGTAGGAGTGGGGTCCACCTACTCACCTGAATAGGCATCCAGGTCACAACACAGGGTGATTCCACATCACAAGTAGGCCTTCCAGGAGTGAGTGGGGGTTTGGAAAATGGTCTACGTACAGGGTTCAAGGCAAGGATCTGCATCCAATTGTAAACCTGCATGGGTACAGAGGACAAGGTTTAAAAAAAGGTATTCTAAACAGTGTTAACCACCCAGCAGCGAGAGTGGGCCCCATACCTTGGGGCAGTGACAAGTGTCACCACCATGTAGGAGTGGGGTCCACCTACTCACCTGAATAGGCATCCAGGTCACAACACAGGGTGATTCCACATCACAAGTAGGCCTTCCAGGAGTGAGTGGGGGTTTGGAAAATGGTCTACGTACAGGGTTCAAGACCAGGATCTGCATCCAATTGTAAACCTGCATGGGTACAGAGGACAAGGTTTAAAAAAAGGTATTCTAAACAGTGTTAACCACCCAGCAGCGAGAGTGGGCCCCATACCTTCGGGGAAGTGACAAGTGTCACCACCATGTAGGAGTGGGGTCCACCTACTCACCTGAATAGGCATCCAGGTCACAACACAGGGTGATTCCACATCACAAGTAGGCCTTCCAGGAGTGAGTGGGGGTTTGGAAAATGGTCTACGTACAGGGTTCAAAGCCAGGATCTGCATCCAATTGTAAACCTGCATGGGTACAGAGGACAAGGTTTAAAAAAAGGTATTCTAAACAGTGTTAACCACCCAGCAGCGAGAGTGGGCCCCATTCCTTGGGGCAGTGACAAGTGTCACCACCATGTAGGAGTGGGGTCCACTTACTCACCTGAATAGGCATCCAGGTCACAACACAGGGTGATTCCACATCACAAGTAGGCCTTCCAGGAGTGAGTGGGAGTTTGGAAAATGGTCTACGTACAGGGTTCAAGGCCAGGATCTGCATCCAATTGTAAACCTGCATGGGTACAGAGGACAAGGTTTAAAAAAAGGTATTCTAAACAGTGTTAACCACCCAGCAGCGAGAGTGGGCCCCATACCTTGGGGCAGTGACAAGTGTCACCACCATGTAGGAATAGGGTCCACCTACTCACCTGAATAGGCATCCAGGTCACAACACAGGGTGATTCCACATCACAAGTAGGCCTTCCAGGTGTGAGTGGGGGTTTGGAAAATGGTCTACGTACAGGGTTCAAGGCCATGATCTACATCCAATTGTAAACCTGCATGGGTACAGAGGACAAGGTTTAAAAAAAGGTATTCTAAACAGTGTTAACCACCCAGCAGCGAGAGTGGGCCCCATACCTTCGGGGAAGTGACAAGTGTCACCACCATGTAGGAGTGGGGTCCACCTACTCACCTGAATAGGCATCCAGGTCACAACACAGGGTGATTCCACATCACAAGTAGGCCTTCCAGGAGTGAGTGGGGGTTTGGAAAATGGTCTACGTACAGGGTTCAAGGCCAGGATCTGCATCCAATTGTAAACCTGAATGGGTACAGAGGACAAGGTTTAAAAAAAGGTATTCTAAACAGTGTTAACCACCCAGCAGCGAGAGTGGGCCCCATACCTTGGGGCAGTGACAAGTGTCACCACCATGTAGGAGTGGGGTCCACCTACTCACCTGAATAGGCATCCAGGTCACAACACAGGGTGATTCCACATCACAAGTAGGCCTTCCAGGAGTGAGTGGGGGTTTGGAAAATGGTCTACGTACAGGGTTCAAGGCCAGGATCTGCATCCAATTGTAAACCTGCATGGGTACAGAGGACAAGGTTTAAAAAAAGGTATTCTAAACAGTGTTAACCACCCAGCAGCAAGAGTGGGCCCCATACCTTGGGACAGTAACAAGTGTCACCACCATGTAGGAGTGGGGTCCACCTACTCACCTGAATAGGCATCTAGGTCACAACACAGGGTAATTCCACATCACAAGTAGGCCTTCCAGGAGTGAGTGGGGGCTTCGAAAAAATGGTCTACGTACAGGGTTCAAGGCCAGGATGTGCATCCAATTGTAAACCTGCATGGGTACAGAGGACAAGGTTTAAAAAAAGGTATTCTAAACAGTGTTAACCACCCAGCAGCGAGAGTGGGCCCCATACCTTGGGGCAGTGACAAGTGTCACCACCATATAGGAGTGGGGTCCACCTACTCACCTGAATAGGCATGCAGGTCACAACACAGGGTGATTCCACATCACAAGTAGGCCTTCCAGGTGTGAGTGGGGGTTTGGAAAATGGTCTACGTACAGGGTTCAAGGCCAGGATGTGCATCCAATTGTAAACCTGCATGGGTACAGAGGACAAGGTTTAAAAAAAGGTATTCTAAACAGTGTTAACCACCCAGCAGCGAGAGTGGGCCCCATATCTTGGGGCAGTGACAAGTGTCACCACTATGTAGGAGTGGGGTCCACCTACTCACCTGAATAGGCATCCAGGTCACAACACAGGGTGATTCCACATCACAAGTAGGCCTTCCAGGTGTGAGTGGGGGTTTGGAAAATGGTCTACATACAGGGTTCAAGGCCAGGATCTACATCCAATTGTAAACCTGCATGGGTACAGAGGACAAGGTTTAAAAAAAGGTATTCTAAACAGTGTTAACCACCCAGCAGCGAGAGTGGGCCCCATACCTCGGGGCAGTGACAAGTGTCACCACCATGTAGGAGTGGGGTCCACCTACTCACCTGAATAGGCATCCAGGTCCCAACACAGGGTGATTCCACATCACAAGTAGGCCTTCCAGGAGTGAGTGGGGGTTTGGAAAATGGTCTACGTACAGGGTTCAAGGCCAGGATCTGCATCCAATTGTAAACCTGCATGGGTACAGAGGACAAGGTTTAAAAAAAGGTATTCTAAACAGTGTTAACCACCCAGCAGCGAGAGTGGGCCCCATACCTTGGGGCAGTGACAAGTGTCACCACCATGTAGGAGTGGGGTCCACCTACTCACCTAAATAGGCATCCAGGTCACAACACAGGGTGATTCCACATCACAAGTAGGCCTTCCAGGTGTGAGTGGGGGTTTGGAAAATGGTCTACGTACAGGGTTCAAGGCCAGGATCTACATCCAATTGTAAACCTGCATGGGTACAGAGGACAAGGTTTAAAAAAAGGTATTCTAAACAGTGTTAACCACCCAGCAGCAAGAGTGGGCCCCATACCTTGGGGCAGTGACAAGTGTCACCACCATGTAGGAGTGGGGTCCACCTACTCCCCTGAATAGGCATCCAGGTCACAACACAGGGTGATTCCACATCACAAGTAGGCCTTCCAGGAGTGAGTGGGGGTTTGGAAAATGGTCTACGTACAGGGTTCAAGGCATGGATCTGCATCCAATTGTAAACCTGCATGGGTACAGAGGACAAGGTTTAAAAAAAGGTATTCTAAACAGTGTTAACCACCCAGCAGCGAGAGTGGGCCCCATACCTTGGGGCAGTGACAAGTGTCACCACCATGTAGGAGTGGGGTCCACCTACTCACCTGAATAGGCATCCAGGTCACAACACAGGGTGATTCCACATCACAAGTAGGCCTTCCAGGAGTGAGTGGGGGTTTGGAAAATGGTCTACGTACAGGGTTCAAGGCCAGGATCTGCATCCAATTGTAAACCTGCATGGGTACAGAGGACAAGGTTTAAAAAAAGGTATTCTAAACAGTGTTAACCACCCAGCAGCAAGAGTGGGCCCCATAGCTTGGGACAGTAACAAGTGTCACCACCATGTAGGAGTGGGGTCCACCTACTCACCTGAATAGGCATCTAGGTCTCAACACAGGGTAATTCCACATCACAAGTAGGCCTTCCAGGAGTGAGTGGGGGCTTCGAAAAAATGGTCTACGTACAGGGTTCAAGGCCAGGATATGCATCCAATTGTAAACCTGCATGGGTACAGAGGACAAGGTTTAAAAAAAGGTATTCTAAACAGTGGTAACCACCCAGCAGCGAGAGTGGGCCCCATACCTTGGGGCAGTGACAAGTGTCACCACCATGTAGGAATAGGGTCCACCTACTCACCTGAATAGGCATCCAGGTCACAACACAGGGTGATTCCACATCACAAGTAGGCCTTCCAGGTGTGAGTGGGGGTTTGGAAAATGGTCTACGTACAGGGTTCAAGGCCAGGATCTACATCCAATTGTAAACCTGCATGGGTACAGAGGACAAGGTTTAAAAAAAGGTATTCTAAACAGTGTTAATTACCCAGCAGCAAGAGTGGGCCCCATACCTTGGGGCAGTGACAAGTGTCACCACCATGTAGGAGTGGGGTCCACCTACTCCCCTGAATAGGCATCCAGGTCACAACACAGGGTGATTCCACATCACAAGTAGGCCTTCCAGGAGTGAGTGGGGGTTTGGAAAATGGTCTACGTACAGGGTTCAAGGCAAGGATCTGCATCCAATTGTAAACCTGCATGGGTACAGAGGACAAGGTTTAAAAAAAGGTATTCTAAACAGTGTTAACCACCCAGCAGCGAGAGTGGGCCCCATACCTTGGGGCAGTGACAAGTGTCACCACCATGTAGGAGTGGGGTCCACCTACTCACCTGAATAGGCATCCAGGTCACAACACAGGGTGATTCCACATCACAAGTAGGCCTTCCAGGAGTGAGTGGGGGTTTGGAAAATGGTCTACGTACAGGGTTCAAGACCAGGATCTGCATCCAATTGTAAACCTGCATGGGTACAGAGGACAAGGTTTAAAAAAAGGTATTCTAAACAGTGTTAACCACCCAGCAGCGAGAGTGGGCCCCATACCTTCGGGGAAGTGACAAGTGTCACCACCATGTAGGAGTGGGGTCCACCTACTCACCTGAATAGGCATCCAGGTCACAACACAGGGTGATTCCACATCACAAGTAGGCCTTCCAGGAGTGAGTGGGGGTTTGGAAAATGGTCTACGTACAGGGTTCAAAGCCAGGATCTGCATCCAATTGTAAACCTGCATGGGTACAGAGGACAAGGTTTAAAAAAAGGTATTCTAAACAGTGTTAACCACGCAGCAGCGAGAGTGGGCCCCATTCCTTGGGGCAGTGACAAGTGTCACCACCATGTAGGAGTGGGGTCCACCTACTCACCTGAATAGGCATCCAGGTCACAACACAGGGTGATTCCACATCACAAGTAGGCCTTCCAGGAGTGAGTGGGAGTTTGGAAAATGGTCTACGTACAGGGTTCAAGGCCAGGATCTGCATCCAATTGTAAACCTGCATGGGTACAGAGGACAAGGTTTAAAAAAAGGTATTCTAAACAGTGTTAACCACCCAGCAGCGAGAGTGGGCCCCATACCTTGGGGCAGTGACAAGTGTCACCACCATGTAGGAATAGGGTCCACCTACTCACCTGAATAGGCATCCAGGTCACAACACAGGGTGATTCCACATCACAAGTAGGCCTTCCAGGTGTGAGTGGGGGTTTGGAAAATGGTCTACGTACAGGGTTCAAGGCCATGATCTACATCCAATTGTAAACCTGCATGGGTACAGAGGACAAGGTTTAAAAAAAGGTATTCTAAACAGTGTTAACCACCCAGCAGCGAGAGTGGGCCCCATACCTTCGGGGAAGTGACAAGTGTCACCACCATGTAGGAGTGGGGTCCACCTACTCACCTGAATAGGCATCCAGGTCACAACACAGGGTGATTCCACATCACAAGTAGGCCTTCCAGGAGTGAGTGGGGGTTTGGAAAATGGTCTACGTACAGGGTTCAAGGCCAGGATCTGCATCCAATTGTAAACCTGAATGGGTACAGAGGACAAGGTTTAAAAAAAGGTATTCTAAACAGTGTTAACCACCCAGCAGCGAGAGTGGGCCCCATACCTTGGGGCAGTGACAAGTGTCACCACCATGTAGGAGTGGGGTCCACCTACTCACCTGAATAGGCATCCAGGTCACAACACAGGGTGATTCCACATCACAAGTAGGCCTTCCAGGAGTGAGTGGGGGTTTGGAAAATGGTCTACGTACAGGGTTCAAGGCCAGGATCTGCATCCAATTGTAAACCTGCATGGGTACAGAGGACAAGGTTTAAAAAAAGGTATTCTAAACAGTGTTAACCACCCAGCAGCAAGAGTGGGCCCCATACCTTGGGACAGTAACAAGTGTCACCACCATGTAGGAGTGGGGTCCACCTACTCACCTGAATAGGCATCTAGGTCACAACACAGGGTAATTCCACATCACAAGTAGGCCTTCCAGGAGTGAGTGGGGGCTTCGAAAAAATGGTCTACGTACAGGGTTCAAGGCCAGGATGTGCATCCAATTGTAAACCTGCATGGGTACAGAGGACAAGGTTTAAAAAAAGGTATTCTAAACAGTGTTAACCACCCAGCAGCGAGAGTGGGCCCCATATCTTGGGGCAGTGACAAGTGTCACCACTATGTAGGAGTGGGGTCCACCTACTCACCTGAATAGGCATCCAGGTCACAACACAGGGTGATTCCACATCACAAGTAGGCCTTCCAGGTGTGAGTGGGGGTTTGGAAAATGGTCTACGTACAGGGTTCAAGGCCAGGATCTACATCCAATTGTAAACCTGCATGGGTACAGAGGACAAGGTTTAAAAAAAGGTATTCTAAACAGTGTTAACCACCCAGCAGCGAGAGTGGGCCCCATACCTCGGGGCAGTGACAAGTGTCACCACCATGTAGGAGTGGGGTCCACCTACTCACCTGAATAGGCATCCAGGTCCCAACACAGGGTGATTCCACATCACAAGTAGGCCTTCCAGGAGTGAGTGGGGGTTTGGAAAATGGTCTACGTACAGGGTTCAAGGCCAGGATCTGCATCCAATTGTAAACCTGCATGGGTACAGAGGACAAGGTTTAAAAAAAGGTATTCTAAACAGTGTTAACCACCCAGCAGCGAGAGTGGGCCCCATACCTTGGGGCAGTGACAAGTGTCACCACCATATAGGAGTGGGGTCCACCTACTCACCTGAATAGGCATGCAGGTCACAACACAGGGTGATTCCACATCACAAGTAGGCCTTCCAGGTGTGAGTGGGGGTTTGGAAAATGGTCTACGTACAGGGTTCAAGGCCAGGATGTGCATCCAATTGTAAACCTGCATGGGTACAGAGGACAAGGTTTAAAAAAAGGTATTCTAAACAGTGTTAACCACCCAGCAGCGAGAGTGGGCCCCATATCTTGGGGCAGTGACAAGTGTCACCACTATGTAGGAGTGGGGTCCACCTACTCACCTGAATAGGCATCCAGGTCACAACACAGGGTGATTCCACATCACAAGTAGGCCTTCCAGGTGTGAGTGGGGGTTTGGAAAATGGTCTACGTACAGGGTTCAAGGCCAGGATCTACATCCAATTGTAAACCTGCATGGGTACAGAGGACAAGGTTTAAAAAAAGGTATTCTAAACAGTGTTAACCACCCAGCAGCGAGAGTGGGCCCCATACCTCGGGGCAGTGACAAGTGTCACCACCATGTAGGAGTGGGGTCCACCTACTCACCTGAATAGGCATCCAGGTCCCAACACAGGGTGATTCCACATCACAAGTAGGCCTTCCAGGAGTGAGTGGGGGTTTGGAAAATGGTCTACGTACAGGGTTCAAGGCCAGGATCTGCATCCAATTGTAAACCTGCATGGGTACAGAGGACAAGGTTTAAAAAAAGGTATTCTAAACAGTGTTAACCACCCAGCAGCGAGAGTGGGCCCCATACCTTGGGGCAGTGACAAGTGTCACCACCATGTAGGAGTGGGGTCCACCTACTCACCTAAATAGGCATCCAGGTCACAACACAGGGTGATTCCACATCACAAGTAGGCCTTCCAGGTGTGAGTGGGGGTTTGGAAAATGGTCTACGTACAGGGTTCAAGGCCAGGATCTACATCCAATTGTAAACCTGCATGGGTACAGAGGACAAGGTTTAAAAAAAGGTATTCTAAACAGTGTTAACCACCCAGCAGCAAGAGTGGGCCCCATACCTTGGGGCAGTGACAAGTGTCACCACCATGTAGGAGTGGGGTCCACCTACTCCCCTGAATAGGCATCCAGGTCACAACACAGGGTGATTCCACATCACAAGTAGGCCTTCCAGGAGTGAGTGGGGGTTTGGAAAATGGTCTACGTACAGGGTTCAAGGCATGGATCTGCATCCAATTGTAAACCTGCATGGGTACAGAGGACAAGGTTTAAAAAAAGGTATTCTAAACAGTGTTAACCACCCAGCAGCGAGAGTGGGCCCCATACCTTGGGGCAGTGACAAGTGTCACCACCATGTAGGAGTGGGGTCCACCTACTCACCTGAATAGGCATCCAGGTCACAACACAGGGTGATTCCACATCACAAGTAGGCCTTCCAGGAGTGAGTGGGGGTTTGGAAAATGGTCTACGTACAGGGTTCAAGACCAGGATCTGCATCCAATTGTAAACCTGCATGGGTACAGAGGACAAGGTTTAAAAAAAGGTATTCTAAACAGTGTTAACCACCCAGCAGCGAGAGTGGGCCCCATACCTTCGGGGAAGTGACAAGTGTCACCACCATGTAGGAGTGGGGTCCACCTACTCACCTGAATAGGCATCCAGGTCACAACACAGGGTGATTCCACATCACAAGTAGGCCTTCCAGGAGTGAGTGGGGGTTTGGAAAATGGTCTACGTACAGGGTTCAAAGCCAGGATCTGCATCCAATTGTAAACCTGCATGGGTACAGAGGACAAGGTTTAAAAAAAGGTATTCTAAACAGTGTTAACCACCAAGCAGCGAGAGTGGGCCCCATTCCTTGGGGCAGTGACAAGTGTCACCACCATGTAGGAGTGGGGTCCACCTACTCACCTGAATAGGCATCCAGGTCACAACACAGGGTGATTCCACATCACAAGTAGGCCTTCCAGGAGTGAGTGGGAGTTTGGAAAATGGTCTACGTACAGGGTTCAAGGCCAGGATCTGCATCCAATTGTAAACCTGCATGGGTACAGAGGACAAGGTTTAAAAAAAGGTATTCTAAACAGTGTTAACCACCCAGCAGCGAGAGTGGGCCCCATACCTTGGGGCAGTGACAAGTGTCACCACCATGTAGGAATAGGGTCCACCTACTCACCTGAATAGGCATCCAGGTCACAACACAGGGTGATTCCACATCACAAGTAGGCCTTCCAGGAGTGAGTGGGGGTTTGGAAAATGGTCTACGTACAGGGTTCAAAGCCAGGATCTGCATCCAATTGTAAACCTGCATGGGTACAGAGGACAAGGTTTAAAAAAAGGTATTCTAAACAGTGTTAACCACCCAGCAGCGAGAGTGGGCCCCATACCTTGGGGCAGTGACAAGTGTCACCACCATGTAGGAATAGGGTCCACCTACTCACCTGAATAGGCATCCAGGTCACAACACAGGGTGATTCCACATCACAAGTAGGCCTTCCAGGAGTGAGTGGGGGTTTGGAAAATGGTCTACGTACAGGGTTCAAGGCCAGGATCTGCATCCAATTGTAAACCTGAATGGGTACAGAGGACAAGGTTTAAAAAAAGGTATTCTAAACAGTGTTAACCACCCAGCAGCGAGAGTGGGCCCCATACCTTGGGGCAGTGACAAGTGTCACCACCATGTAGGAGTGGGGTCCACCTACTCACCTGAATAGGCATCCAGGTCACAACACAGGGTGATTCCACATCACAAGTAGGCCTTCCAGGAGTGAGTGGGGGTTTGGAAAATGGTCTACGTACAGGGTTCAAGGCCAGGATCTGCATCCAATTGTAAACCTGCATGGGTACAGAGGACAAGGTTTAAAAAAAGGTATTCTAAACAGTGTTAACCACCCAGCAGCAAGAGTGGGCCCCATACCTTGGGACAGTAACAAGTGTCACCACCATGTAGGAGTGGGGTCCACCTACTCACCTGAATAGGCATCTAGGTCACAACACAGGGTAATTCCACATCACAAGTAGGCCTTCCAGGAGTGAGTGGGGGCTTCGAAAAAATGGTCTACGTACAGGGTTCAAGGCCAGGATGTGCATCCAATTGTAAACCTGCATGGGTACAGAGGACAAGGTTTAAAAAAAGGTATTCTAAACAGTGTTAACCACCCAGCAGCGAGAGTGGGCCCCATACCTTGGGGCAGTGACAAGTGTCACCACCATATAGGAGTGGGGTCCACCTACTCACCTGAATAGGCATGCAGGTCACAACACAGGGTGATTCCACATCACAAGTAGGCCTTCCAGGTGTGAGTGGGGGTTTGGAAAATGGTCTACGTACAGGGTTCAAGGCCAGGATCTACATCCAATTGTAAACCTGCATGGGTACAGAGGACAAGGTTTAAAAAAAGGTATTCTAAACAGTGTTAACCACCCAGCAGCGAGAGTGGGCCCCATACCTTGGGGCAGTGACAAGTGTCACCACCATGTAGGAATAGGGTCCACCTACTCACCTGAACAGGCATCCAGGTTACAACACAGGGTGATTCCACATCACAAGTAGGCCTTTCAGGTGTGAGTGGGGGTTTGGAAAATGGTCTACGTACAGGGTTCAAGGCCAGGATGTGCATCCAATTGTAAACCTGCATGGGTACAGAGGACAAGGTTTAAAAAAAGGTATTCTAAACAGTGTTAACCACCCAGCAGCGAGAGTGGGCCCCATATCTTGGGGCAGTGACAAGTGTCACCACTATGTAGGAGTGGGGTCCACCTACTCACCTGAATAGGCATCCAGGTCACAACACAGGGTGATTCCACATCACAAGTAGGCCTTCCAGGTGTGAGTGGGGGTTTGGAAAATGGTCTACGTACAGGGTTCAAGGCCAGGATCTACATCCAATTGTAAACCTGCATGGGTACAGAGGACAAGGTTTAAAAAAAGGTATTCTAAACAGTGTTAACCACCCAGCAGCGAGAGTGGGCCCCATACCTCGGGGCAGTGACAAGTGTCACCACCATGTAGGAGTGGGGTCCACCTACTCACCTGAATAGGCATCCAGGTCCCAACACAGGGTGATTCCACATCACAAGTAGGCCTTCCAGGAGTGAGTGGGGGTTTGGAAAATGGTCTACGTACAGGGTTCAAGGCCAGGATCTGCATCCAATTGTAAACCTGCATGGGTACAGAGGACAAGGTTTAAAAAAAGGTATTCTAAACAGTGTTAACCACCCAGCAGCGAGAGTGGGCCCCATACCTTGGGGCAGTGACAAGTGTCACCACCATGTAGGAGTGGGGTCCACCTACTCACCTAAATAGGCATCCAGGTCACAACACAGGGTGATTCCACATCACAAGTAGGCCTTCCAGGAGTGAGTGGGGGTTTGGAAAATGGTCTACGTACAGGGTTCAAGGCCAGGATCTGCATCCAATTGTAAACCTGCATGGGTACAGAGGACAAGGTTTAAAAAAAGGTATTCTAAACAGTGTTAACCACCCAGCAGCGAGAGTGGGCCCCATACCTTGGGGCAGTGACAACTGTCACCACCATGTAGGAGTGGGGTCCACCTACTCACCTGAATAGGCATCCAGGTCACAACACAGGGTGATTCCACATCACAAGTAGGCCTTCCAGGTGTGAGTGGGGGTTTGGAAAATGGTCTACGTACAGGGTTCAAGGCCAGGATCTACATCCAATTGTAAACCTGCATGGGTACAGAGGACAAGGTTTAAAAAAAGGTATTCTAAACAGTGTTAACCACCCAGCAGCGAGAGTGGGCCCCATACCTTGGGGCAGTGACAAGTGTCACCACCATGTAGGAGTGGGGTCCACCTACTCACCTGAATAGGCATCCAGGTCCCAACACAGGGTGATTCCACATCACAAGTAGGCCTTCCAGGAGTGAGTGGGGGTTTGGAAAATGGTCTACGTACAGGGTTCAAGGCCAGGATCTGCATCCAATTGTAAACCTGCATGGGTACAGAGGACAAGGTTTAAAAAAAGGTATTCTAAACAGTGTTAACCACCCAGCAGCGAGAGTGGGCCCCATACCTTGGGGCAGTGACAAGTGTCACCACCATGTAGGAGTGGGGTCCACCTACTCACCTGAATAGGCATCCAGGTCACAACACAGGGTGATTCCACATCACAAGTAGGCCTTCCAGGTGTGAGTGGGGGTTTGGAAAATGGTCTACGTACAGGGTTCAAGGCCAGGATCTACATCCAATTGTAAACCTGCATGGGTACAGAGGACAAGGTTTAAAAAAAGGTATTCTAAACAGTGTTAACCACCCAGCAGCGAGAGTGGGCCCCATACCTTGGGGCAGTGACAAGTGTCACCACCATGTAGGAGTGGGGTCCACCTACTCACCTGAATAGGCATCCAGGTCCCAACACAGGGTGATTCCACATCACAAGTAGGCCTTCCAGGAGTGAGTGGGGGTTTGGAAAATGGTCTATATACAGGGTTCAAGGCCAGGATCTGCATCCAATTGTAAACCTGCATGGGTACAGAGGACAAGGTTTAAAAAAAGGTATTCTAAACAGTGTTAAACACCCAGCAACAAGAGTGGGCCCCATACCTTGGGACAGTAACAAGTGCCACCACCATGTAGGAGTGGGGTCCACCTACTCACCTGAATAGGCATCTAGGTCACAACACAGGGTAATTCCACATCACAAGTAGGCCTTCCAGGAGTGAGTGGGGGCTTCGAAAAATGGTCTACGTACAGGGTTCAAGGCCAGGATGTGCATCCAATTGTAAACCTGCATGGGTACAGAGGACAAGGTTTAAAAAAAGGTATTCTAAACAGTGTTAACCACCCAGCAGCGAGAGTGGGCCCCATACCGTGGGGCAGTGACAAGTGACACCACCATGTAGGAGTGGGGTCCACCTACTCACCTGAATAGGCATCCAGGTCACAACACAGGGTGATTCCACATCACAAGTAGGCCTTCCAGGTGTGAGTGGGGGTTTGGAAAATTGTCTACGTACAGGGTTCAAGGCCAGGATCTACATCCAATTGTAAACCTGCATGGGTACAGAGGACAAGGTTTAAAAAAAGGTATTCTAAACAGTGTTAACCACCCAGCAGCGAGAGTGGGCCCCATACCTTGGGGCAGTGACAAGTGTCACCACCATGTAGGAATAGGGTCCACCTACTCACCTGAATAGGCATCCAGGTCACAACACAGGGTGATTCCACATCACAAGTAGGCCTTCCAGGTGTGAGTGGGGGTTTGGAAAATGGTCTACGTACAGGGTTCAAAGCCAGGATCTGCATCCAATTGTAAACCTGCATGGGTACAGAGGACAATGTTTAAAAAAAGGTATTCTAAACAGTGTTAACCACCCAGCAGCGAGAGTGGGCCCCATACCTTGGGGCAGTGACAAGTGTCACCACCATGTAGGAGTGGGGTCCACCTACTCACCTGAATAGGCATCCAGGTCACAACACAGGGTGATTCCATATCACAAGTAAGCCTTCAAGGAGTGAGTGGGGGTTTGGAAAATGGTCTACGTACAGGGTTCAAGGCCAGGATCTACATCCAATTGTAAACCTGCATGGGTACAGAGGACAAGGTTTAAAAAAAGGTATTCTAAACAGTGTTAACCACCCAGCAGCGAGAGTGGGCCCCATACCTTGGGGCAGTGACAAGTGTCACCACCATGTAGGAATAGGGTCCACCTACTCACCTGAATAGGCATCCAGGTCACAACACAGGGTGATTCCACATCAAAAGTAGGCCTTCCAGGTGTGAGTGGGGGTTTGGAAAATGGTCTACGTACAGGGTTCAAGGCCATGATCTACATCCAATTGTAAACCTGCATGGGTACAGAGGACAAGGTTTAAAAAAAGGTATTCTAAACAGTGTTAACCACCCAGCAGCGAGAGTGGGCCCCATACCTTCGGGGAAGTGACAAGTGTCACCACCATGTAGGAGTGGGGTCCACCTACTCACCTGAATAGGCATCCAGGTCACAACACAGGGTGATTCCACATCACAAGTAGGCCTTCCAGGAGTGAGTGGGGGTTTGGAAAATGGTCTACGTACAGGGTTCAAGGCCAGGATCTGCATCCAATTGTAAACCTGCATGGGTACAGAGGACAAGGTTTAAAAAAAGGTATTCTAAACAGTGTTAACCACCCAGCAGCGAGAGTGGGCCCCATACCTTGGGGCAGTGACAAGTGTCACCACCATGTAGGAGTGGGGTCCACCTACTCACCTGAATAGGCATCCAGGTCACAACACAGGGTGATTCCACATCACAAGTAGGCCTTCCAGGAGTGAGTGGGGGTTTGGAAAATGGTCTACGTACAGGGTTCAAGGCCAGGATCTGCATCCAATTGTAAACCTGCATGGGTACAGAGGACAAGGTTTAAAAAAAGGTATTCTAAACAGTGTTAACCACCCAGCAGCGAGAGTGGGCCCCATACCTTGGGGCAGTGACAAGTGTCACCACCATGTAGGAGTGGGGTCCACCTACTCACCTGAATAGGCATCCAGGTCACAACACAGGGTGATTCCACATCACAAGTAGGCCTTCCAGGAGTGAGTGGGGGTTTGGAAAATGGTCTACGTACAGGGTTCAAGGCCAGGATCTGCATCCAATTGTAAACCTGCATGGGTACAGAGGACAAGGTTTAAAAAAAGGTATTCTAAACAGTGTTAACCACCCAGCAGCAAGAGTGGGCCCCATACCTTAGGACAGTAACAAGTGTCACCACCATGTAGGAGTGGGGTCCACCTACTCACCTGAATAGGCATCTAGGTCACAACACAGGGTAATTCCACATCACAAGTAGGCCTTCCTGGAGTGAGTGGGGGCTTCGAAAAATGGTCTACGTACAGGGTTCAAGGCCAGGATGTGCATCCAATTGTAAACCTGCATGGGTACAGATGACAAGGTTTAAAAAAAGGTATTCTAAACAGTGTTAACCACCCAGCAGCGAGAGTGGGCCCCATACCTTGGGGCAGTGACAAGTGTCACCACCATGTAGGAGTGGGGTCCACCTACTCACCTGAATAGGCATCCAGGTCACAACACAGGGTGATTCCACATCACAAGTAGGCCTTCCAGGAGTGAGTGGGAGTTTGGAAAATGGTCTACGTACAGGGTTCAAGGCCAGGATCTGCATCCAATTGTAAACCTGCATGGGTACAGAGGACAAGGTTTAAAAAAAGGTATTCTAAACAGTGTTAACCACCCAGCAGCGAGAGTGGGACCCCATACCTTGGGGCAGTGACAAGTGTCACCACCATGTAGGAGTGGGGTCCACCTACTCACCTGAATAGGCATCCAGGTCACAACACAGGGTGATTCCACATCACAAGTAGGCCTTCCAGGAGTGAGTGGGGGCTTCGAAAAATGGTCTACGTACAGGGTTCAAGGCCAGGATGTGCATCCAATTGTAACCCTGCATGGGTACAGAGGACAAGGTTTAAAAAAAGGTATTCTAAACAGTGGTAACCACCCAGCAGCGAGAGTGGGCCCCATACCTTGGGGCAGTGACAAGTGTCACCACCATGTAGGAATAGGGTCCACCTACTCACCTGAATAGGCATCCAGGTCACAACACAGGGTGATTCCACATCACAAGTAGGCCTTCCAGGTGTGAGTGGGGGTTTGGAAAATGGTCTACGTACAGGGTTCAAGGCCAGGATCTACATCCAATTGTAAACCTGCATGGGTACAGAGGACAAGGTTTAAAAAAAGGTATTCTAAACAGTGTTAACCACCCAGCAGCGAGAGTGGGCCCCATACCTTGGGGCAGTGACAAGTGTCACCACCATGTAGGAATAGGGTCCACCTACTCACCTGAATAGGCATCCAGGTCACAACACAGGGTGATTCCACATCACAAGTAGGCCTTCCAGGTGTGAGTGGGGGTTTGGAAAATGGTCTACGTACAGGGTTCAAGGCCAGGATCTACATCCAATTGTAAACCTGCATGGGTACAGAGGACAAGGTTTAAAAAAAGGTATTCTAAACAGTGTTAACCACCCAGCAGCGAGAGTGGGCCCCATACCTTGGGGCAGTGACAAGTGTCACCACCATGTAGGAGTGGGGTCCACCTACTCCCCTGAATAGGCATCCAGGTCACAACACAGGGTGATTCCACATCACAAGTAGGCCTTCCAGGAGTGAGTGGGGGTTTGGAAAATGGTCTACGTACAGGGTTCAAGGCAAGGATCTGCATCCAATTGTAAACCTGCATGGGTACAGAGGACAAGGTTTAAAAAAAGGTATTCTAAACAGTGTTAACCACCCAGCAGCGAGAGTGGGCCCCATACCTTGGGGCAGTGACAAGTGTCACCACCATGTAGGAGTGGGGTCCACCTACTCACCTGAATAGGCATCCAGGTCACAACACAGGGTGATTCCACATCACAAGTAGGCCTTCCAGGAGTGAGTGGGGGTTTGGAAAATGGTCTACGTACAGGGTTCAATGCCAGGATCTGCATCCAATTGTAAACCTGCATGGGTACAGAGGACAAGGTTTAAAAAAAGGTATTCTAAACAGTGTTAAACACCCAGCAGCAAGAGTGGGCCCCATACCTTGGGACAGTCACAAGTGTCACCACCATGTAGGAGTGGGGTCCACCTACTCACCTGAATAGGCATCTAGGTCACAACACAGGGTAATTCCACATCACAAGTAGGCCTTCCAGGAGTGAGTGGGGGCTTCGAAAAATGGTCTACGTACAGGGTTCAAGGCCAGGATGTGCATCCAATTGTAAACCTGCATGGGTACAGAGGACAAGGTTTAAAAAAAGGTATTCTAAACAGTGTTAACCACCCAGCAGCGAGAGTGGGCCCCATACCTTGGGGCAGTGACAAGTGTCACCACCATGTAAGAGTGGGGTCCACCTACTCACCTGAATAGGCATCCAGGTCACAGCACAGGGTGATTCCACATCACAAGTAGGCCTTCCAGGTGTGAGTGGGGGTTTGGAAAATGGTCTACGTACAGGGTTCAAGGCCAGGATCTACATCCAATTGTAAACCTGCATGGGTACAGAGGACAAGGTTTAAAAAAAGGTATTCTAAACAGTGTTAACCACCCAGCAGCGAGAGTGGGCCCCATACCTTCGGGGAAGTGACAAGTGTCACCACCATGTAGGAGTGGGGCCACCTACTCACCTGAATAGGCATCCAGGTCACAACACAGGGTGATTCCACATCACAAGTAGGCCTTTCAGGAGTGAATGGGGGTTTGGAAAATGGTCTACGTACAGGGTTCAAAGCCAGGATCTGCATCCAATTGTAAACCTGCATGGGTACAGAGGACAAGGTTTAAAAAAAGGTATTCTAAACAGTGTTAACCACCCAGCAGCGAGAGTGGGCCCCATACCTTGGGGCAGTGACAAGTGTCACCACCATGTAGGAGTGGGGTCCACCTACTCACCTGAATAGTAGTGATGAGCACCGGAAATTTTTCGGGTTTTGTGTTTTGGTTTTGGGTTCGGTTCCGCGGCCGTGTTTTGGGTTCGAACGCGTTTTGGCAAAACCTCACCGAATTTTTTTTGTCGGATTCGGGTGTGTTTTGGATTTGGGTGTTTTTTTCAAAAAACCCTAAAAAACAGCTTAAATCATAGAATTTGGGGGTCCTTTTGATCCCAAAGTATTATTAACCTCAATAAGCATAATTTCCACTCATTTTCAGTCTATTCTGAACACCTCACACCTCACAATATTATTTTTAGTCCTAAAATTTGCACCGAGGTCGCTGGATGACTAAGCTCAGCGACCCAAGTGGCCGACACAAACACCTGGCCCATCTAGGAGTGGCACTGCAGTGTCACGCAGGATGGCCCTTCAAAAAACCACTCCCCAAACAGCACATGACGCAAAGAAGAAAAAAAAGAGGCGCAATGAGGTAGCTGTGTGACTAAGATAAGCGACCCTAGTGGCCGACACAAACACCTGGCCAATCTAGGAGTGGCACTGCAGTGTCACGCAGGATGGCCCTTCCAAAAAACACCCCCCAAACAGCACATGACGCAAAGAAAAAAAGAGGCGCAATGAGGTAGCTGTGTGACTAAGATAAGCGACCCAAGTGGCCGACACAAACACCTGGCCCATCTAGGAGTGGCACTGCAGTGTCACGCAGGATGGCCCTTCCAAAAAACACCCCCCAAACAGCACATGACGCAAAGAAAAAAAGAGGCGCAATGAGGTAGCTGTGTGACTTAGATAAGTGACCCAAGTGGCCGACACAAACACCTGGCCCATCTAGGAGTGGCACTGCAGTGTCACGCAGGATGGCCCTTCCAAAAAACACCCCCCAAACAGCACATGACGCAAAGAAAAAAAGAGGAGCAATGAGGTAGCTGTGTGACTAAGATAAGCGACCCAAGTGGCCGACACAAACACCTGGCCCATCTAGGAGTGGCACTGCAGTGTCACGCAGGATGGCCCTTCCAAAAACTACTCCCCAAACAGCACATGACGCAAAGAAAAATGAAAGAAAAAAGAGGTGCAAGATGGAATTGTCCTTGGGCCCTCCCACCCACCCTTATGTTGTATAAACAGGACATGCACACTTTAACCAACCCATCATTTCAGTGACAGGGTCTGCCACACGACTGTGACTGAAATGACGGGTTGGTTTGGACCCCCACCAAAAAAGAAGCAATTAATCTCTCCTTGCACAAACTGGCTCTACAGAGGCAAGATGTCCACCTCATCATCATCCTCCGATATATCACCGTGTACATCCCCCTCCTCACAGATTATCAATTCGTCCCCACTGGAATCCACCATCTCAGCTCCCTGTGTACTTTGTGGAGGCAATTGCTGCTGGTCAATGTCTCCACGGAGGAATTGATTATAATTCATTTTAATGAACATCATCTTCTCCACATTTTCTGGATGTAACCTCGTACGCCGATTGCTGACAAGGTGAGCGGCGGCACTAAACACTCTTTCGGAGTACACACTTGTGGGAGGGCAACTTAGGTAGAATAAAGCCAGTTTGTGCAAGGGCCTCCAAATTGCCTCTTTTTCCTGCCAGTATAAGTACGGACTGTCTGACGTGCCTACTTGGATGCGGTCACTCATATAATCCTCCACCATTCTTTCAATGGGGAGAGAATCATATGCAGTGACAGTAGACGACATGTCCGTAATCGTTGTCAGGTCCTTCAGTCCGGACCAGATGTCAGCATCAGCAGTCGCTCCAGACTGCCCTGCATCACCACCAGCGGGTGGGCTCGGAATTCTGAGCCTTTTCCTCGCACCCCCAGTTGCGGGAGAATGTGAAGGAGGAGATGTTGACAGGTCGCGTTCCGCTTGACTTGACAATTTTGTCACCAGCAGTTCTTTGAACCCCAGCAGACTTGTGTCTGCCGGAAAGAGAGATCCAAGGTAGGTTTTAAATCTAGGATCGAGCACGGTGGCCAAAATGTAGTGCTCTGATTTCAACAGATTGACCACCCGTGAATCCTTGTTAAGCGAATTAAGGGCTCCATCCACAAGTCCCACATGCCTAGCGGAATCGCTCTGTGTTAGCTCCTCCTTCAATGTCTCCAGCTTCTTCTGCAAAAGCCTGATGAGGGGAATGACCTGACTCAGGCTGGCAGTGTCTGAACTGACTTCACGTGTGGCAAGTTCAAAAGGTTGCAGAACCTTGCACAACGTTGAAATCATTCTCCACTGCGCTTGAGACAGGTGCATTCCACCTCCTATATCGTGCTCAGTTGTATAGGCTTGAATGGCCTTTTGCTGCTCCTCCAACCTCTGAAGCATATAGAGGGTTGAATTCCACCTCGTTACCACTTCTTGCTTCAGATGATGGCAGGGCAGGTTCAGGCGTTTTTGGTGGTGCTCCAGTCTTCTGTACGTGGTGCCTGTACGCCGAAAGTGTCCCGCAATTCTTCTGGCCACCGACAGCATCTCTTGCACGCCCCTCTCGTTTTTTAAATAATTCTGCACCACCAAATTCAAGGTATGTGCAAAACATGGGACGTGCTGGAATTTGCCCAGATTTAATGCACACACAATATTGCTGGCGTTGTCCGATGCCACAAATCCACAGGAGAGTCCAATTGGGGTAAGCCATTCTGCGATGATCTTCCTCAGTTGCCGTAAGAGGTTTTTAGCTGTGTGCGTATTCTGGAAAGCGGTGATACAAAGCGTAGCCTGCCTAGGAAAGAGTTGGCGTTTGCGAGATGCTGCTACTGGTGCCGCCGCTGCTGTTCTTGCGGCGGGAGTCCATACATCTACCCAGTGGACTGTCACAGTCATATAGTCCTGAGCCTGCCCTGCTCCACTTGTCCACATGTCCGTGGTTAAGTGGACATTGGGTACAACTGCATTTTTTAGGACACTGGTGAGTCTTTTTCTGAGGTCTGTGTACATTTTCGGTATCGCCTGCCTAGAGAAATGGAACCTAGATGGTATTTGGTACCGGGGACACAGTACCTCCAAGAAGTCTCTAGTTGGCTCTGCAGTAATGATGGATACCGGAACCACGTTTCTCACCGCCCAGGATGCCAAGGCCTCAGTTATCCGCTTTGCAGCAGGATGACTGCTGTGATATTTCATCTTCCTCGCAAAGGACTGTTGGACAGTCAATTGCTTGGTGGAAGTAGTAAAAGTGGTCTTACGAGTACGACTTCCCCTCAGGGATGACCATCGACTCCCAGCAGCAACAACAGCAGCACCAGCAGCAGTAGGCGTTACACGCAAGGATGCATCGGAGGAATCCCAGGCAGGAGAGGACTCGTCAGAATTGCCAGTGACATGGCCTGCAGGACTATTGGCATTCCTGGGGAAGGAGGAAATTGACACTGAGGGAGTTGGTGGGGTGGTTTGCGTGAGCTTGGTTACAAGAGGAAGGGATTTACTGGTCAGTGGACTGCTTCCGCTGTCGCCCAAAGTTTTTGAACTTGTCACTGACTTATGATGAATGCGCTGCAGGTGACGTATAAGGGAGGATGTTCCGAGGTGGTTAACGTCCTTACCCCTACTTATTACAGCTTGACAAAGGCAACACACGGCTTGACAAATGTTGTCCGCATTTCTGTTGAAATACTTCCACACCGAAGAGCTGATTTTTTTGGTATTTTCACCAGGCATGTCAATGGCCCTATTCCTCCCATGGACAACAGGTGTCTCCCCGGGTGCCTGACTTAAACAAACCACCTCACCATCAGAATCCTCCTGGTCAATTTCCTCCCCAGCGCCAGCAACACCCATATCCTCCTCATCCTGGTGTACTTCAACACTGACATCTTCAATCTGACTATCAGGAACTGGACTGCGGGTGCTCCTTCCAGCACTTGCAGGGGGCGTGCAAATGGTGGAAGGCGCATGCTCTTCACGTCCAGTGTTGGGAAGGTCAGGCATTGCAAACAACACAATTGGACTCTCCTTGTGGATTTGTGATTTCGAAGAACGCACAGTTCTTTGCTGTGCTTTTGCCATCTTGAGTCTTTTAATTTTTCTAGCGAGAGGCTGAGTGCTTCCATCCTCATGTGAAGCTGAACCACTAGCCATGAACATAGGCCAGGGCCTCAGCCGTTCCTTGCCACTCCGCGTGGTAAATGGCATATTGGCAAGTTTACGCTTCTCCTCCGACAATTTTATTTTAGATTTTTGAGTCCTTTTTTTACTGATATTTGGTGTTTTGGATTTTACATGCTCTGTACTATGACATTGGGCATCGGCCTTGGCAGACGACGTTGCTGGCATTTCATCGTCTCGGCCATGACTAGTGGCAGCAGCTTCAGCACGAGGTGGAAGTCGATCTTGATCTTTCCCTATTTTTGGAACCTCAACATTTTTGTTCTCCATATTTTAATAGGCACAACTAAAAGGCACCTCAGGTAAACAATGGAGATGGATGAATACTTGTATACTTATGGATGGACGAGCGACTGCCGACACAGAGGTAGCTACAGCCGTGGACTACCGTACTGCGTCTGCTGCTAATATAGACTGGATGATAATGATATAAAATATATATATATATCACTACTGCAGCCGGACAGGTATATATTATATAATGACGGACCTGCTGGACACTGTCAGCACTGCAGACTCCTAAAGTAAGCTACTAGTATCAAGAAGATAGAAAAAAAAAAAAAACACCACAGGTAGGTGGTATACAATTATGGATGGACGAGCGACTGCCGACACAGAGGTAGCTACAGCCGTGGACTACCGTACTGCGTCTGCTGCTAATATAGACTGGATGATAATGATATAAAAAATATATATATATCACTACTGCAGCCGGACAGGTATATATTATATAATGACGGACCTGCTGGACACTGTCAGCACTGCAGACTCCTAAAGTAAGCTACTAGTATCAAGAAGATAGAAAAAAAAACACAACAGGTAGGTGGTATACAATTATGGATGGACGAGCGACTGCCGACACAGAGGTTGCTACAGCCGTGGACTACCGTACTGCGTCTGCTGCTAATATAGACTGGATGATAATGATATCAAAAATATATATATATCACTACTGCAGCCGGACAGGTATATATTATATAATGACGGACCTGCTGGACACTGTCAGCACTGCAGACTCCTAAAGTAAGCTACTAGTATCAAGAAGATAGAAAAAAAAAAAAACACCACAGGTAGGTGGTATACAATTATGGATGGACGAGCGACTGCCGACACAGAGGTAGCTACAGCCGTGGACTACCGTACTGCGTCTGCTGTTAATATAGACTGGATGATAATGATATAAAAAAAATATATATATATATCACTACTGCAGCCGGACAGGTATATATTATATAATGACGGACCTGCTGGACACTGTCAGCACTGCAGACTCCTAAAGTAAGCTACTAGTATCAAGAAGATAGAAAAAAAAAAAAACACAACAGGTAGGTGGTATACAATTATGGATGGACGAGCGACTGCCGACACAGAGGTAGCTACAGCCGTGGACTACCGTACTGCGTCTGCTGCTAATATAGACTGGATGATAATGATATAAAAAATATATATATATATCACTACTGCAGCCGGACAGGTATATATTATATAATGACGGACCTGCTGGACACTGTCAGCACTGCAGACTCCTAAAGTAAGCTACTAGTATCAAGAAGATAGAAAAAAAAAAAACACCACAGGTAGGTGGTATACAATTATGGATGGACGAGCGACTGCCGACACAGAGGTAGCTACAGCCGTGGACTACCGTACTGCGTCTGCTGCTAATATAGACTGGATGATAATGATATAAAAAATATATATATATCACTACTGCAGCCGGACAGGTATATATTATATAATGACGGACCTGCTGGACACTGTCAGCACTGCAGACTCCTAAAGTAAGCTACTAGTATCAAGAAGATAGAAAAAAAAAAAAACACCACAGGTAGGTGGTATACAATTATGGATGGACGAGCGACTGCCGACACAGAGGTAGCTACAGCCGTGGACTACCGTACTGCGTCTGCTGTTAATATAGACTGGATGATAATGATATAAAAAATATATATATATATATATATATATCACTACTGCAGCCGGACAGGTATATATTATATAATGACGGACCTGCTGGACACTGTCAGCACTGCAGACTCCTAAAGTAAGCTACTAGTATCAAGAAGATAGAAAAAAAAAACACAACAGGTAGGTGGTATACAATTATGGATGGACGAGCGACTGCCGACACAGAGGTAGCTACAGCCGTGGACTACAGTACTGCGTCTGCTGCTAATATAGACTGGATGATAATGATATAAAAAATATATATATATCACTACTGCAGCCGGACAGGTATATATTATATAATGACGGACCTGCTGGACACTGTCAGCACTGCAGACTCCTAAAGTTAACTACTAGTATGAAGAAGATAGAAAAAAAAAAAAACCACCACAGGTAGGTATACAATTATGGACGAGCGACTGCCGACACAGAGGTAGCTACAGCCGTGGACTACCGTACTGCGTCTGCTGCTAATATAGACTGGATGATAATGATATAAAAAATATATATATATCACTACTGCAGGACAGGTATATATTATATAATGATGGACCTGCTGGACACTGTCAGCAGAATGCGTTTATAGAATAAAAACACCACACGACGAGTGTTTAACTTTTTCAGGCAGACAATCACAATATACTGGTGGTCACTGGTCACTGGTCAGTCACACTGGCAGTGGCACTCTGGCAGCAAAAGTGTGCACTGTTAAATATATGTACTCCTGCTATAACTGCTCCCCAGTCTCCCCCACAATTAAGCTGTGTGAGCAGTGAGCACTCAGCACAGTCAGATATACATAGATGATGCAGCACACTGAGGCTGAGCACAGATATGGTATACTGTGTCACTGTGTGTCGTTTTTTTTCAGGCAGAGAACGGATTATATTAAATAATAATAAAACTGCACTGGTGGTCACTGGTCAGTCACTAGTAAACTCTGCACTCTCTGAGTACTCCTAAGCTCCAGTAAATCAAGTGTCTCACTCTCACTATCTATTTCTATTCTAAACGGAGAGGACGCCAGCCACGTCCTCTCCCTATCAATCTCAATGCACGTGTGAAAATGGCGGCGACGCGCGGCTCCTTATATAGAATCCGAGTCTCGCGATAGAATCCGAGCCTCGCGAGAATCCGAAAGCGGGATGATGACATTCGGGCGCGCTCGGGTTAACCGAGCAAGGCGGGAAGATCCGAGTCTGCCTCGGACCCGTGTAAAAAGCGTGAAGTTCGGGGGGGTTCGGTTTCCGAGAAACCGAACCCGCTCATCACTACTGAATAGGCATCCAGGTCACAACACAGGGTGATTCCACATCACAAGTAGGCCTTCCAGGAGTGAGTGGGGGTTTGGAAAATGGTCTACGTACAGGGTTCAAGGCCAGGATCTGCATCCAATTGTAAACCTGCATGGGTACAGAGGACAAGGTTTAAAAAAAGGTATTCTAAACAGTGTTAACCACCCAGCAGCAAGAGTGGGCCCCATACCTTGGGACAGTAACAAGTGTCACCACAATGTAGGAGTGGGGTCCACCTACTCACCTGAATAGGCATCTAGGTCACAACACAGGGTAATTCCACATCACAAGTAGGCCTTCCAGGAGTGAGTGGGGGCTTAGAAAAATGGTCTACGTACAGGGTTCAAGGCCAGGATGTGCATCCAATTGTAAACCTGCATGGGTACAGAGGACAAGGTTTAAAAAAAGGTATTCTAAACAGTGTTAACCACCCAGCAGCGAGAGTGGGCCCCATACCTTGGGGCAGTGACAAGTGTCACCACCATGTAGGAGTGGGGTCCACCTACTCACCTGATTAGGCATCCAGGTCACAACACAGGGTGATTCCACATCACAAGTAGGCCTTCCAGGAGTGAGTGGGTGTTTGGAAAATGGTCTACGTACAGGGTTCAAGGCCAGGATCTGCATCCAATTGTAAACCTGCATGGGTACAGAGGACAAGGTTTAAAAAAAGGTATTCTAAACAGTGTTAACCACCCAGCAGCGAGAGTGGGCCCCATACCTTGGGGCAGTGACAAGTGTCACCACCATGTAGGAGTGGGGTCCACCTACTCACCTGAATAGGCATCCAGGTCACAACACAGGGTGATTCCACATCACAAGTAGGCCTTCCAGGAGTGAGTGGGGGTTTGGAAAATGGTCTACGTACAGGGTTCAAGGCCAGGATCTGCATCCAATTGTAAACCTGCATGGGAACAGAGGACAAGGTTTAAAAAAAGGTATTCTAAACAGTGTTAACCACCCAGCAGCAAGAGTGGGCCCCATACCTTGGGACAGTAACAAGTGTCACCACCATGTAGGAGTGGTGTCCACCTACTCACCTGAATAGGCATCTAGGTCACAACACAGGGTAATTCCACATCACAAGTAGGCCTTCCAGGAGTGAGTGGGGGCTTCGAAAAATGGTCTACGTACAGAGTTCAAGGTCAGGATGTGCATCCAATTGTAAACCTGCATGGGTACAGAGGACAAGGTTTAAAAAAAGGTATTCTAAACAGTGTTAACCACCCAGCAGCGAGAGTGGGCCCCATACCGTGGGGCAGTGACAAGTGTCACCACCATGTAGGAGTGGGGTCCACCTACTCACCTGAATAGGCATCCAGGTCACAACACAGGGTGATTCCACATCACAAGTAGGCTTTCCAGGTGTGAGTGGGGGTTTGGAAAATGGTCTACGTACAGGGTTTAAGGCCAGGATCTACATCCAATTGTAAACCTGCATGGGTACAGAGGACAAGGTTTAAAAAAAGGTATTCTAAACAGTGTTAACCACCCAGCAGCGAGAGTGGGCCCCATACCTTGGGGCAGTGACAAGTGTCACCACCATGTAGGAGTGGGGTCCACCTACTCACCTAAATAGGCATCCAGGTCACAACACAGGGTGATTCCACATCACAAGTAGGCCTTCCAGGTGTGAGTGGGGGTTTGGAAAATGGTCTACGTACAGGGTTCAAGGCCAGGATCTACATCCAATTGTAAACCTGCATGGGTACAGAGGACAAGGTTTAAAAAAAGGTATTCTAAACAGTGTTAACCACCCAGCAGCGAGAGTGTGCCCCATACCTTGGGGCAGTGACAAGTGTCACCACCATGTAGGAGTGGGGTCCACCTACTCACCTGAATAGGCATCCAGGTCACAACACAGGGTGATTCCACATCACAAGTAGGCCTTCCAGGTGTGAGTGGGGGTTTGGAAAATGGTCTACGTACAGGGTTCAAGGCCAGGATCTACATCCAATTGTAAACCTGCATGGGTACAGAGGACAAGGTTTAAAAAAAGGTATTCTAAACAGTGTTAACCACCCAGCAGCGAGAGTGGGCCCCATACCTTGGGGCAGTGACAAGTGTCACCACCATGTAGGAATAGGGTCCACCTACTCACCTGAATAGGCATCCAGGTCACAACACATGGTGATTCTACATCACAAGTAGGCCTTCCAGGTGTGAGTGGGGGTTTGGAAAATGGTCTACGTACAGGGTTCAAGGCTAGGATCTACATCCAATTGTAAACCTGCATGGGTACAGAGGACAAGGTTTAAAAAAAGGTATTCTAAACAGTGTTAACTACCCAGCAGCGAGAGTGGGCCCCATACCGTGGGGCAGTGACAAGTGTCACCACCATGTAGGAGTGGGGTCCACCTACTCACCTGAATAGGCATCCAGGTCACAACACAGGGTGATTCCACATCACAAGTAGGCCTTCCAGGTGTGAGTGGGGGTTTGGAAAATGGTCTACGTACAGGGTTCAAGGCCAGGATCTACATCCAATTGTAAACCTGCATGGGTACAGAGGACAAGGTTTAAAAAAAGGTATTCTAAACAGTGTTAACCACCCAGCAGCGAGAGTGGGCCCCATACCTTGGGGCAGTGACAAGTGTCACCACCATGTAGGAGTGGGGTCCACCTACTCACCTGAATAGGCATCCAGGTCACAACACAGGGTGATTCCACATCACAAGTAGGCCTTCCTGGAGTGAGTGGGGGTTTGGAAAATGGTCTACGTACAGGGTTCAAAGCCAGGATCTGCATCCAATTGTAAACCTGCATGGGTACAGAGGACAAGGTTTAAAAAAAGGTATTCTAAACAGTGTTAACCACCCAGCAGCGAGAGTGGGCCCCATACCTTGGGGCAGTGACAAGTGTCACCACCATGTAGGAATAGGGTCCACCTACTTACCTGAATAGGCATCCAGGTCACAACACAGGGTGATTCCACATCACAAGTAGGCCTTCCAGGTGTGAGTGGGGGTTTGGAAAATGGTCTACGTACAGGGTTCAAGGCCAGGATCTACATCCAATTGTAGACCTGCATGGGTACAGAGGACAAGGTTTAAAAAAAGGTATTCTAAACAGTGTTAACCACCCAGCAGCGAGAGTGGGCCCCATACCTTGGGGCAGTGACAAGTGTCACCACCATGTAGGAGTGGGGTCCACCTACTCACCTGAATAGGCATCCAGGTCACAACACAGGGTGATTCCACATCACAAGTAGGCCTTCCTGGAGTGAGTGGGGGTTTGGAAAATGGTCTACGTACAGGGTTCAAAGCCAGGATCTGCATCCAATTGTAAACCTGCATGGGTACAGAGGACAAGGTTTAAAAAAAGGTATTCTAAACAGTGTTAACCACCCAGCAGCGAGAGTGGGCCCCATACCTTGGGGCAGTGACAAGTGTCACCACCATGTAGGAATAGGGTCCACCTACTTACCTGAATAGGCATCCAGGTCACAACACAGGGTGATTCCACATCACAAGTAGGCCTTCCAGGTGTGAGTGGGGGTTTGGAAAATGGTCTACGTACAGGGTTCAAGGCCATGATCTACATCCAATTGTAAACCTGCATGGGTACAGAGGACAAGGTTTAAAAAAAGGTATTCTAAACAGTGTTAACCACCCAGCAGCGAGAGTGGGCCCCATACCTTCGGGGAAGTGACAAGTGTCACCACCATGTAGGAGTGGGGTCCACCTACTCACCTGAATAGGCATCCAGGTCACAACACAGGGTGATTCCACATCACAAGTAGGCCTTCCAGGAGTGAGTGGGGGTTCGGAAAATGGTCTACGTACAGGGTTCAAGGCCAGGATCTGCATCCAATTGTAAACCTGAATGGGTACAGAGGACAAGGTTTAAAAAAAGGTATTCTAAACAGTGTTAACCACCCAGCAGCGAGAGTGGGCCCCATACCTTGGGGCAGTGACAAGTGTCACCACCATGTAGGAGTGGGGTCCACCTACTCACCTGAATAGGCATCCAGGTCACAACACAGGATGATTCCACATCACAAGTAGGCCTTCCAGGAGTGAGTGGGGGTTTGGAAAATGGTCTACGTACAGGGTTCAAGGCCAGGATCTGCATCCAATTGTAAACCTGCATGGGTACAGAGGACAAGGTTTAAAAAAAGGTATTCTAAACAGTGTTAACCACCCAGCAGCAAGAGTGGGCCCCATACCTTGTGTCAAAGTCAGAAAAATATCCCTATACACGCTGCCATATTTGCACCTCACGCTGGTCCGCGCTGCGCATGCGTGCGCTTTCCCGTGATAGCGCATACCCGCTGATGCGTGCACCCGCTCGCATCGGTATGCGTATTTACGGTAAGGAGTATGTAGTCGTAGCGTGCGACCCAATCGTTACATATTTTCACAATTAATGTAGTTTGTAGACCATGGTCCCTTTGATAGATTCTGAAAGTTTGGTTAATATAGAATGTCCCTGAACGGAGGAATCCCTCTTTGTATTGTAGGAAGGGTCTAACAGGAATCATACAGCAGTGTTTGGTACCCATCGGAAGGGTATTTAAATAGCAATATTCCGGTGTTGGTTTGGAGCGTATTAATCGCTCGTGCGAATAGTTAGGGACATAAGAAGTTATGTCCATTTATTATTATTTGTTCTTACTTAGTCATGCACCTGAACAGTGGAGACAGGTATCAGTGGGTCTCAAATGGCTCTTTGACCTCAGAGATCCCCCAAACAATAGTTTGCATGTTGGGAGGGCCTCATAACTTTACATGCATAAGGTAAGCACCGGAATAGTAATTGAAGGTCAATTGTACTCCAAATCAGTATCTTTCCCGCAGACGGAGTACAATAGTCTTTAATTACACTGAGCTTTGAGACTCAATGAGGAGGGCCAACACCTGTGTTTACAAATGGGGCTGGATTTGTATACAGGAGAATGAGGGCTGAGATGTCATTGTCTCAACTGAAAGTGGACATCATGAATATAGAACAGAACCCAGACAGGATTCTGTTTTGTATTCGCCAAACAATAGCTCTCCAGAAGACAGGAATGTGTTAGTTATCACCCATGGTTTTGCATAACCAAGACCACTGATACAGCCCACCTGTATGAATCAACCTATGACCTTTGTTATAGTGCGAAGCCGAATTCCTGCGTCCAATGGACAATGAGATTGTAGGGACCATTAGATTGCATTGTGTGAGTAGCATAAAAGACGGGCCTGTGGCATCCAGCTTTCACTTCTCATCAAACGGTTCTCATTGCTGATAATCGGGAAGCTGGCTGTCCAGAAGCGCTTGCGATCGTTACCCTTGTGCGTAAGTTTCTCTCCGTAATCATTGTCTTTCTGTGAGCCATTTCTCTCATCTCATCTCTCTCTCTCTCTCTCTCTCTCTCTCTCTCTCTCTCTCTCTCTCTCTCTCCATCTCTCTCTCTCTCTCTCTCTCCGTCTCTCTCTCTCTCTCCCTTCTCTTTTCTCCCATATCTCCCCTTGACTAGTATTGTATTGTATTGTATTAGATTGGTATTGTATTGTATTTCTAGTATAGCTATTTTGGTTAGGAAGTCTCTGTTATATTGTAGTGTATCATTTTTACTGTGATTCCTTTTTGCAAGTATATTAGTTATAATACATATAATAGGCTTTGGACCCTAAACAAGTATCTGTGTATTTTCTCATAAGTATAGTGTGTTCACGAGCGTCGGTGACGCTCAAGCAGCTTTGTAGTTAAAACAGGTTACACAAGGTTGCACTTACACCCTGTCCTCACATTAAGGTATACTGTGCATTTCATTGTCAAAGATATAGATATCAAGGTTTAGCGTTGTGAGCGTCTGCGCCGCTGGTGACCTCCTCGTGGTCTCAAGCGTCCGCTACGCCATAGCGAAGCATTACGTTTGTCTATAGCCAGTAGCGTGCCTGCCTGTGATCATTTACTCGTGAGTAAACGTGACGCCTGAGCGTCTCGATCACGGCTAAGCGATCGATACGCAAATAGCGTACCTTTACGGTACTTCTCACGCATTCAGCGTACAGTGTTCTTAGACCTCATAAAGGGTTGTTTATACGATAAAGCAATCCATCAGGCTTTGTCAATTGGGGGCCGTCCAGTCCTTCACATATCTGCACTAGGTAGATCAGCAGACATTATCCCTCAGCAAAGGGCGGGAGGTTGTCTCGCAGTGCTGATGGGATAAGCGTCTGCTTCGCTTAGGTAAAGGGTGCTGAAGGAATCCGGGAACCGGAGGTAAGAACAAAACGCTAGTGTTTTGTAAAACTGTTTATTTTTCTTCTGTCTTGCGTATATACGCACGCATACATATATATATCTGCATTTCTTTTCCATCTGTGTATTTCATTTTTCGTATATCACTATCCTGTTTGCCAGTTTTATAGTTGATAGAAAAGTGCCAAAAGAGATTTGCTGTTATTTCATAGTTTAAGAATAGAGGTAATAGTTAAAGTATAGACCAACACACGGTTTGCCTGGGAGATAAGGCAAAGTCAGTGTGGTGTGTGGTAGATGATCAGGGATCATCTACATTGATAAAAGTATAAATTGTGTTACGGTGGATCTTTGCTTTGCATACACGTGTCCCTAACTGAGACTTGCGTACGCAATCCAAAGGCCGACGCACGCAGTGTACATTACGCAACGGAGCGTCTGTGTACGCCCACGTAACTCAAACCACAAGTTGACTTTAACAGGCGATAAATAGCGCAACGCGGTAAATAGCGCAACGCGGTAAATAGCGCAAGGCGATAAATAGCACAAATTGATTTCAGCTTTCCAAAAACTTAGTTTAAATACCTTACTTTACTGTAATACCTCTGGGGAGAGCTATCAGACTACGGGAAATGATTTTTCTGATCAGAAAACTATAAGAATGATATTGGTTTGAAAACGGTATGAGTGTATTGAATCCCGCTTTGTGGACTTTGTGATCTATGTGATAATCCCGCTTTGTGAACTTTGTGATCTATGTGGAACGTGATGAGCACGATCTGAGTGAAAACGTGCAACAGAGTGTGATAAAGTTTTCGTTGTATTACGCTCTGGCTGTTTTGGAGCACAGTAGGGAGACTCCAATGATCCTACCATTTATGGGCAACAAGTGTCTATAAGTGGTACGATTGGACCGCACGGTTGTATGTGTGACCAATAACGCAACGTGATATGAGGTCGTATATCCATGCGTAAATCTTGCCCTCATACGTGTTGTAGGGAGCACATGCAAGCGTGATTTGTGTAAAGAAAAATGGAAAAGGGAATTTTCTCAGGAAAATCTCTAAAAATAGGGCCTGCAACGGCTACACGTGTCTGCTAGAAGGCGGACCGGAGATACCCGGAGCAGAAGAAGTTCAGTGGAAGAGCTTTAAGGATTTCCAACGAAGTTCTGTGTTTGGTGCATTTTAGGAAGTTTTTCTGTGTTAAAAAGGTCCACAATGGCAGCCAAGTGCACAATACAGAGACGGTCGGAGGTCAGGATTCAGACTCCAGAGGCTTGCAGACCCCGAGGGTCTGCTCGGTTAGTAATGTGGGGGAAATATGGTCCCCACTCTGAGACCTTTTGTGATGAATGGACACGAATGACTGCGGGGGATAAGGTACCATTTCCCGGGATAGGTAGTTTTGACTCAGAGGTGTTGCATAATTTAAGGAGAAGGATATGTCTCATTAAATCAGCAAAGAGACGAATCAAGCATTATGATTGTTTACAGATATGGCAACAGGAGGGTGAAATGCAAAGAAATGTAACTTACTTACCTAACTTTCATCTTGAGAGGAGAGAAATGGCAATGGAGGGGATTGTGGTTGCGGAGAAAAGCACAAGGGTGAACAATAAAAACGCTCTTAGCAACTGTAGTATAGATGATAAGAATAAGTGTAATAAATGTAACAAAGATAATTGTAATACTGTTGAATGTACAACTATTAACCCATGCAAGTCGCACCCCATGTTAAACTTTCCTCAGGAACACCAACCAGAAAGTGAACCCAGAACGATGTCGGCACCTCTTCCAGAAGCCATCACACAAGACGTCCAGGTGGACGCGACCCAGTCGGTAAAAACTGTAATCAAACCCCCTAATGGAGGGTCAGGTGAGGTCGTGTCCACAGGTATGTATGGTATTATACATCACGCACAAACAAATGTACCTTATATCTTAGAATCAATTCAGAATGACATTACTGGACTTAATCCTGTTAGGGTAATTGCAGTACCAAATGGGGAAACTGACTCTTCAGGAATCACTCCTGTCAGGAACATCGCCATGTACTGCCCTTTTTCCCGAACAGAATTAAGAGCAATTCTGTCTGAATTTCCTGATCCCAGGAAAGACTTAGTTGCTTGTCAAAGATACATTAGAGTGCTAGGACATACTGCAGAGCCAAGTAACAAAGATTGGAGGACAGTTTTGAGGGCATGTTTACCCCCCGATGTTGATTCATTGAAATTTATCACTGATTGTAAGCTAGATGAGGAAGTGCCACTAACAAACAAGTATAACCAAGATAATGTAAAAAGAATCAATCTACAGTTGAAAGAATATTTTCCTACAGTAGTAAAGTGGAATAAAATCTATACAATAAGACAAAAAGAAGGTGAATCCGCAGAAGAGTATTTTCACCGGGCTCTGCAGGATATGGCTAGGTACACAGGTATAGATGACATTGAAACTAATGTACACCACAGAGAGGTAGCTGTGTCCGTATTAGCGAACAACTTAAAAGACACACTAAAAATTAGGGTACAAACTTCAATACCTCATTGGAGAGGTATCTCGGTGGCGGCATTAAGAGAGTCCGCTATCGAGCATGACCGAAATATCCAAAGAACCAGGGAAGCGCAGGGAGAGCGGTTGATGACACTGAACATCCAAGCACTAGAGGATGCATCAAGTCGACCGGAACCCCAGGCCCCTAGCACATGGAGAAAGCCAAGGATTTGTTACCATTGTAGAAGAGAAGGGCATTATGCCAACAACTGTAATAACCCACATAAAGTTAGACCCCCTAGACCAAGAAATGAGCAAAATTACAACACACACCATTATAATCAGAGATCAGATAGGAGGAATTTTGAGCCACACCCATGATAGGTAGTCAAGAAAGGTGATCATACGACGGATGGTAAGCCTGAGGTAACGGTTAATAAAGTGGGAGGTCATTCACTGAAGACACAGGAATGACCAGGTGAAACGTTGTAAATGTATTTGTGAAGAAAAATGTTTTTCTCTCTCTCTCTCTATCCCCATCTTTGACGATTATCGGTAAGAATTCACACATTGCATATCCACTTGGTCCTTGCAGAAGTCTACCAAACCCCAGCATGACCTCCGCCACAATGTATTTCTGGCCAGATACAGACAGTGGAGTAATGCAGGTGCTGGTGGGGAGGGACTGCTCAAGGAGACCATTAGACACATAGATATGACAGCCTAATAAGTCTGACAATGTTTTTCTAATGCTAACAATGTTTTCTTAATGTTGACAATGTTTAAAAATGCTTTGTTTCTCTTTTCTTATTGATGGTTATTGTCGAGTTATGTAATGTATATATGCACATGAATTGTTCTCTATCTCTTTTGTTTTTTTTTGTTGTCTCTCTCTTCCCACTCATGTTTCCATGGTTTAAAGATGCTATGTCACCCCTCAGTTGGACCAATGGTAATGCCAGATTTTTGCTCCTTACAGAAAGATCGTCGGTTGGGAAGGAATATTGCATCACCAGAATGTTCGTTTGGAAGACTGAGAGACAGCACCTTTGAGAGGACAGCAGAACAAGAAGAACAACAAGACGAGAGAACTTATTATCGTAACGAGTTCTCTCCCCCTCAAACTGATTTTCTTATACCCCCATTACAAATTTCTTCTTTTCTCCTCCTGTAAGATGGACTTGCCCCAAGAGACTGTGATATGGATTTTCCCGTTAACCATGATGTTGACCAGAGCAGTCTGTTTCGGTGAGAGTACCAGTGAGGTCGAGAAAGGATCCAGAAAGGTTCTGATGACTGAGACGGAGGTGTAAATTTCCAATAGCAACCCAATCACCAAGCAAAGGCGAGTACCGGGCACGATCTAACAACCATGTTATTTGTAAACAATTGTGAAGGATTGTTAGTTCAAAAAGAAAACTGTATCTGTAGGCTCGGTAGCAATAATGCCAATCCAGTTTTAATAACCATATGGACCGGCATCCAGTGAGTGACTATCACTCCTTAGTGGGTAGCGTGTTAAATGTGACAGATTGTTGGGTATGTTCTCAAGTACCTCAAGGGCATAGCAAATCAGGGCTAGTACCATTTCCTTTAACGTTAGGGGAGGTACTTGAGTTAAATGGTGGGAGACCGGTGGACAGGAGGTTTAATATCTCCAGCCCTCCTAGCTTGAAGCTCCACCAATACCATGTGGATAGGTCCCTCTTATGTTTCAACATCTCCAATCCCCGAAAGCCGGGAAATTGGGAAGTGTCATGGAGTAACCACACCATGACCTTTTCACACAGAGCAGATAGAATGCCTACAGATACAGAGCTTGTACGCCACATAGCCAGTAGAGGAAAATCTTTCCGGTATAGATACACCCTAGGAAATAGAATTACTAGAGTTGGAGAAGTATCACCAGGATACTGTGCACATATCGTACAGTCTGATACGTGCATTAAGCAGATGGAAGAATTAGGATCAGGAGATTTCACCTGGAAGGTGTGTAATATGGTAATGTCCTTCTCCGTCCCTTATGTTCTCCCCGATGATGCATATTTCATATGCGGGAGAAAGGCGTACAAGTGGCTTGCCCCAAACTCTGAAGGATTGTGTTATATTGGAAAGGTATTGCCTGAAGTGATGACTGTAACACATGACAAAATGAAAGACATACACCGTGGTGCCCAAGCTCCTTATACTCACACTCATTACGAGCACCGAGTTAAAAGACAACTGTCAGAAAGGTTAGAGCATCCGGCCTCTGATCTAATCCATGAATCCACCGGGATTCAGGTTCTGGTGGCGTTAGATTTCACTCGCACCGCTCGGGGAGTGATGAATTATAGATACATTTCCGCACTCGCCAATTTGTTAGATAATATCACTGAAATGTATGATGACACGTTCAGATACACTGGAAGAGAACTTCAAGCTTATAAAACAGAACTAGTTCAGCATAGGATGGTTCTTAATTATCTTACAGCAGTAACAGGCGGATATTGTGTTACATTGGCAACACAGTACGGCATAAAGTGTTGCACGTATATCACAAATAGCACCGAGGATCCGGTAGAGGTCATAGACCAAAAGATGGACGATATTCTCCAATTGAAGTGGGAATTTCGTCGAAAACACAATCTCACCCTTGCTGCTGTAGGTAATGAGCTGACTAGTTGGGTGTCATGGTTGAACCCGCGAAATTGGTTCTCCGGTTTAGGAGACTGGGCTCAAGGAGTCATAATGGATGTTGGAAAGTTTCTCCTATGTATCTTAGGTGTTGTTATATCTATTGGATTGATATTTAGATGCGGGCAGGCTTTAATGAGGTGCAAACAAAGTACAAGAGTGATGAGCTTGAGGAGTGAGGAAACTGTAATTAACCTGGATTTGATTTATGACCCAATGATAGAAACCATGATGTGATGAAAATGCGATTATAAGGTCCGTTTCTTTCACCTGTTTTTCTGCTTTTTCTCCAAGATACAAAGACCCCCTTGGACGAGGAAGTTGACGAGATGCTATACAGACAACAGACAAGCACCAAAGATGAAGTTTTGACAACCTATGATATGGACACTTGATGAACTTTGCCATGGATCCCCAGTTTCCCTAGTATTTTTAAACTCACGCTAGCCCAACATTTTTTGTAAATCTGATGGCACTGACAAAGCTATTTGCTCATGCCCAAGGAGCAATACAGCGCAAAGAAGACGACTCTCAACAGATACCGAACAAAACTTCAACAACAGATGTACATTTCCCTGACATAGAATACCACCGCATTTACCGTAATTATGTCTTTTCTTCATTTCTACAACCCTCAGGTAATAACACACATAGTATAGGGAATACAGGCACAGATATCAGCAATCACATATTCCCCCATTCATGTATCATCAACTAAAATGTGCTCCCCATTCTGTTCAAAAGCCGAAAAGAGCTCGGTAAAGTTTGACAGCCCATCCACAGACCTGTACCACGGGATAAGAAGGAATTCAAATGTATACTTCGCAATACCTCGAAGCTTGATTTACCACACGTACGGCACGATGATACATGACCCTCCAAACATGGACTCATACACACATACTTCTGCTATCTCACTAGGTCATACCCTCTTCACACCTACTCCTCTCTTCTTCCTTACCCAACCATGGAAATGAATTAACCCCTGACTTATATTTTTCTCCTTTTTGAAATGTTTTGAAGGTGGCAGTTATTATTGACTGCCAAAGGGTGGACTGTCAAAGTCAGAAAAATATCCCTATACACGCTGCCATATTTGCACCTCACGCTGGTCCGCGCTGCGCATGCGTGCGCTTTCCCGTGATAGCGCATACCCGCTGATGCGTGCACCCGCTCGCATCGGTATGCGTATTTACGGTAAGGAGTATGTAGTCGTAGCGTGCGACCCAATCGTTACATATTTTCACAATTAATGTAGTTTGTAGACCATGGTCCCTTTGATAGATTCTGAAAGTTTGGTTAATATAGAATGTCCCTGAACGGAGGAATCCCTCTTTGTATTGTAGGAAGGGTCTAACAGGAATCATACAGCAGTGTTTGGTACCCATCGGAAGGGTATTTAAATAGCAATATTCCGGTGTTGGTTTGGAGCGTATTAATCGCTCGTGCGAATAGTTATGGACATAAGAAGTTATGTCCATTTATTATTATTTGTTCTTACTTAGTCATGCACCTGAACAGTGGAGACAGGTATCAGTGGGTCTCAAATGGCTCTTTGACCTCAGAGATCCCCCAAACAATAGTTTGCATGTTGGGAGGGCCTCATAACTTTACATGCATAAGGTAAGCACCGGAATAGTAATTGAAGATCAATTGTACTCCAAATCAGTATCTTTCCCGCAGACGGAGTACAATAGTCTTTAATTACACTGAGCTTTGAGACTCAATGAGGAGGGCCAACACCTGTGTTTACAAATGGGGCTGGATTTGTATACAGGAGAATGAGGGCTGAGATGTCATTGTCTCAACTGAAAGTGGACATCATGAATATAGAACAGAACCCAGACAGGATTCTGTTTTGTATTCGCCAAACAATAGCTCTCCAGAAGACAGGAATGTGTTAGTTATCACCCATGGTTTTGCATAACCAAGACCACTGATACAGCCCACCTGTATGAATCAACCTATGACCTTTGTTATAGTGCGAAGCCGAATTCCTGCGTCCAATGGACAATGAGATTGTAGGGACCATTAGATTGCATTGTGTGAGTAGCATAAAAGACGGGCCTGTGGCATCCAGCTTTCACTTCTCATCAAACGGTTCTCATTGCTGATAATCGGGAAGCTGGCTGTCCAGAAGCGCTTGCGATCGTTACCCTTGTGCGTAAGTTTCTCTCCGTAATCATTGTCTTTCTGTGAGCCATTTCTCTCATCTCATCTCTCTCTCTCTCTCTCTCTCTCTCTCTCTCTCCGTCTCTCTCCATCTCTCTCTCTCTCTCTCCGTCTCTCCGTCTCTCTCTCTCTCTCTCCCTTCTCTTTTCTCCCATATCTCCCCTTGACTAGTATTGTATTGTATTGTATTAGATTGGTATTGTATTGTATTTCTAGTATAGCTATTTTGGTTAGGAAGTCTCTGTTATATTGTAGTGTATCATTTGTACTGTGATTCCTTTTTGCAAGTATATTAGTTATAATACATATAATAGGCTTTGGACCCTAAACAAGTATCTGTGTATTTTCTCATAAGTATAGTGTGTTCACGAGCGTCGGTGACGCTCAAGCAGCTTTGTAGTTAAAACAGGTTACACAAGGTTGCACTTACACCCTGTCCTCACATTAAGGTATACTGTGCATTTCATTGTCAAAGATATAGATATCAAGGTTTAGCGTTGTGAGCGTCTGCGCCGCTGGTGACCTCCTCGTGGTCTCAAGCGTCCGCTACGCCATAGCGAAGCATTACGTTTGTCTATAGCCAGTAGCGTGCCTGCCTGTGATCATTTACTCGTGAGTAAACGTGACGCCTGAGCGTCTCGATCACGGCTAAGCGATCGATACGCAAATAGCGTACCTTTACGGTACTTCTCACGCATTCAGCGTATAGTGTTCTTAGACCTCATAAAGGGTTGTTTATACGATAAAGCAATCCATCAGGCTTTGTCACTTGGGACAGTAACAAGTGTCACCACCATGTAGGAGTGGGGTCCACCTACTCACCTGAATAGGCATCTAGGTCACAACACAGGGTAATTCCACATCACAAGTAGGCCTTCCAGGAGTGAGTGGGGGCTTCGAAAAAATGGTCTACGTACAGGGTTCAAGGCCAGGATGTGCATCCAATTGTAAACCTGCATGGGTACAGAGGACAAGGTTTAAAAAAAGGTATTCTAAACAGTGTTAACCACCCAGCAGCGAGAGTGGGCCCCATACCTTGGGGCAGTGACAAGTGTCACCACCATATAGGAGTGGGGTCCACCTACTTACCTGAATAGGCATGCAGGTCACAACACAGGGTGATTCCACATCACAAGTAGGCCTTCCAGGTGTGAGTGGGGGTTTGGAATATGGTCTACGTACAGGGTTCAAGGCCAGGATCTACATCCAATTGTAAACCTGCATGGGTACAGAGGACAAGGTTTAAAAAAAGTTATTCTAAACAGCGTTAACCACCCAGCAGCGAGAGTGGGCCCCATACCTTGGGGCAGTGACAAGTGTCACCACCATGTAGGAATAGGGTCCACCTACTCACCTGAACAGGCATCCAGGTCACAACACAGGGTGATTCCACATCACAAGTAGGCCTTTCAGGTGTGAGTGGGGGTTTGGAAAATGGTCTACGTACAGGGTTCAAGGCCAGGATGTGCATCCAATTGTAAACCTGCATGGGTACAGAGGACAAGGTTTAAAAAAAGGTATTCTAAACAGTGTTAACCACCCAGCAGCGAGAGTGGGCCCCATATCTTGGGGCAGTGACAAGTGTCACCACTATGTAGGAGTGGGGTCCACCTACTCACCTGAATAGGCATCCAGGTCACAACACAGGGTGATTCCACATCACAAATAGGCCTTCCAGGTGTGAGTGGGGGTTTGGAAAATGGTCTACGTACAGGGTTCAAGGCCAGGATCTACATCCAATTGTAAACCTGCATGGGTACAGAGGACAAGGTTTAAAAAAAGGTATTCTAAACAGTGTTAACCACCCAGCAGCGAGAGTGGGCCCCATACCTCGGGGCAGTGACAAGTGTCACCACCATGTAGGAGTGGGGTCCACCTACTCACCTGAATAGGCATCCAGGTCCCAACACAGGGTGATTCCACATCACAAGTAGGCCTTCCAGGAGTGAGTGGGGGTTTGGAAAATGGTCTACGTACAAGGTTCAAGGCCAGGATCTGCATCCAATTGTAAACCTGCATGGGTACAGAGGACAAGGTTTAAAAAAAGGTATTCTAAACAGTGTTAACCACCCAGCAGCGAGAGTGGGCCCCATACCTTGGGGCAGTGACAAGTGTCACCACCATGTAGGAGTGGGGTCCACCTACTCACCTAAATAGGCATCCAGGTCACAACACAGGGTGATTCCACATCACAAGTAGGCCTTCCAGGAGTGAGTGGGGGTTTGGAAAATGGTCTACGTACAGGGTTCAAGGCCAGGATCTACATCCAATTGTAAACCTGCATGGGTACAGAGGACAAGGTTTAAAAAAAGGTATTCTAAACAGTGTTAACAACCCAGCAGCGAGAGTGGGCCCCATACCTTGGGGCAGTGACAACTGTCACCACCATGTAGGAGTGGGGTCCACCTACTCACCTGAATAGGCATCCAGGTCACAACACAGGGTGATTCCACATCACAAGTAGGCCTTCCAGGTGTGAGTGGGGGTTTGGAAAATGGTCTACGTACAGGGTTCAAGGCCAGGATCTACATCCAATTGTAAACCTGCATGGGTACAGAGGACAAGGTTTAAAAAAAGGTATTCTAAACAGTGTTAACCACCCAGCAGCGAGAGTGGGCCCCATACCTTGGGGCAGTGACAAGTGTCACCACCATGTAGGAGTGGGGTCCACCTACTCACCTGAATAGGCATCCAGGTCCCAACACAGGGTGATTCCACATAACAAGTAGGTCTTCCAGGAGTGAGTGGGGGTTTGGAAAATGGTCTACGTACAGGGTTCAAGGCCAGGATCTGCATCCAATTGTAAACCTGCATGGGTACAGAGGACAAGGTTTAAAAAAAGGTATTCTAAACAGTGTTAACCACCCAGCAGCGAGAGTGGGCCCCATACCTTGGGGCAGTGACAAGTGTCACCACCATGTAGGAGTGGGGTCCACCTACTCACCTAAATAGGCATCCAGGTCACAACACAGGGTGATTCCACATCACAAGTAGGCCATCCAGGAGTGAGTGGGGGTTTGGAAAATGGTCTATATACAGGGTTCAAGGCCAGGATCTGCATCCAATTGTAAACCTGCATGGGTACAGAGGACAAGGTTTAAAAAAAGGTATTCTAAACAGTGTTAAACACCCAGCAGCAAGAGTGGGCCCCATACCTTGGGACAGTAACAAGTGTCACCACCATGTAGGAGTGGGGTCCACCTACTCACCTGAATAGGCATCTAGGTCACAACACAGGGTAATTCCACATCACAAGTAGGCCTTCCAGGAGTGAGTGGGGGCTTCGAAAAATGGTCTACGTACAGGGTTCAAGGCCAGGATGTGCATCCAATTGTAAACCTGCATGGGTACAGAGGAAAAGGTTTAAAAAAAGGTATTCTAAACAGTGTTAACCACCCAGCAGCGAGAGTGGGCCCCATACCGTGGGGCAGTGACAAGTGACACCACCATGTAGGAGTGGGGTCCACCTACTCACCTGAATAGGCATCCAGGTCACAACACGGGGTGATTCCACATCACAAGTAGGCCTTCCAGGTGTGAGTGGGGGTTTGGAAAATTGTCTACGTACAGGGTTCAAGGCCAGGATCTACATCCAATTGTAAACCTGCATGGGTACAGAGGACAAGATTTAAAAAAAGGTATTCTAAACAGTGTTAACCACCCAGCAGCGAGAGTGGGCCCCATACCTTGGGGCAGTGACAAGTGTCACCACCATGTAGGAATAGGGTCCACCTACTCACCTGAATAGGCATCCAGGTCACAACACAGGGTGATTCCACATCACAAGTAGGCCTTCCAGGTGTGAGTGGGGGTTTGGAAAATGGTCTACGTACAGGGTTCAAGGCCAGGATCTACATCCAATTGTAAACCTGCATGGGTACAGAGGACAAGGTTTAAAAAAAGGTATTCTAAACAGTGTTAACCACCCAGCAGCGAGAGTGGGCCCCATACCTTCGGGGAAGTGACAAGTGTCACCACCATGTAGGAGTGGGGTCCACCTACTCACCTGAATAGGCATCCAGGTCACAACACAGGGTGATTCCACATCACAAGTAGGCCTTCCAGGAGTGAGTGGGGGTTTGGAAAATGGTCTACGTACAGGGTTCAAAGCCAGGATCTGCATCCAATTGTAAACCTGCATGGGTACAGAGGACAAGGTTTAAAAAAAGGTATTCTAAACAGTGTTAACCACCCAGCAGCGAGAGTGGGCCCCATACCTTGGGGCAGTGACAAGTGTCACCACCATGTAGGAGTGGGGTCCACCTACTCACCTGAATAGGCATCTAGGTCACAACACAGGGTAATTCCACATCACAAGTAGGCCTTCCAGGAGTGAGTGGGGGCTTCGAAAAAATGGTCTACGTACAGGGTTCAAGGCCAGGATGTGCATCCAATTGTAAACCTGCATGGGTACAGAGGACAAGGTTTAAAAAAATGTATTCTAAACAGTGTTAACCACCCAGCAGCGAGAGTGGGCCCCATACCTTGGGGCAGTGACAAGTGTCACCACCATATAGGAGTAGGGTCCACCTACTCACCTGAATAGGCATGCAGGTCACAACACAGGGTGATTCCACATCACAAGTAGGCCTTCCAGGTGTGAGTGGGGGTTTGGAAAATGGTCTACGTACAGGGTTCAAGGCCAGGATCTACATCCAATTGTAAACCTGCATGGGTACAGAGGACAAGGTTTAAAAAAAGGTATTCTAAACAGTGTTAACCACCCAGCAGCGAGAGTGGGCCCCATACCTTGGGGCAGTGACAAGTGTCACCACCATGTAGGAGTGGGGTCCACCTACTCACCTGAATAGGCATCTAGGTCACAACACAGGGTAATTCCACATCACAAGTAGGCCTTCCAGGAGTGAGTGGGGGCTTCGAAAAAATGGTCTACGTACAGGGTTCAAGGCCAGGATGTGCATCCAATTGTAAACCTGCATGGGTACAGAGGACAAGGTTTAAAAAAATGTATTCTAAACAGTGTTAACCACCCAGCAGCGAGAGTGGGCCCCATACCTTGGGGCAGTGACAAGTGTCACCACCATATAGGAGTAGGGTCCACCTACTCACCTGAATAGGCATGCAGGTCACAACACAGGGTGATTCCACATCACAAGTAGGCCTTCCAGGTGTGAGTGGGGGTTTGGAAAATGGTCTACGTACAGGGTTCAAGGCCAGGATCTACATCCAATTGTAAACCTGCATGGGTACAGAGGACAAGGTTTAAAAAAAGGTATTCTAAACAGTGTTAACCACCCAGCAGCGAGAGTGGGCCCCATACCTTGGGGCAGTGACAAGTGTCACCACCATGTAGGAATAGGGTCCACCTACTCACCTGAACAGGCATCCAGGTCACAACACAGGGTGATTCCACATCACAAGTAGGCCTTTCAGGTTTGAGTGGGGGTTTGGAAAATGGTCTACGTACATGGTTCAAGGCCAGGATGTGCATCCAATTGTAAACCTGCATGGGTACAGAGGACAAGGTTTAAAAAAAGGTATTCTAAACAGTGTTAACCACCCAGCAGCGAGAGTGGGCCCCATATCTTGGGGCAGTGACAAGTGTCACCACTATGTAGGAGTGGGGTCCACCTATCACCTGAATAGGCATCCAGGTCACAACACAGGGTGATTCCACATCACAAGTAGGCCTTCCAGGTGTGAGTGGGGGTTTGGAAAATGGTCTACGTACAGGGTTCAAGGCCAGGATCTACATCCAATTGTAAACCTGCATGGGTACAGAGGACAAGGTTTAAAAAAAGGTATTCTAAACAGTGACAACCACCCAGCAGCGAGAGTGGGCCCCATACCTCGGGGCAGTGACAAGTGTCACCACCATGTAGGAGTGGGGTCCACCTACTCACCTGAATAGGCATCCAGGTCCCAACACAGGGTGATTCCACATCACAAGTAGGCCTTCCAGGAGTGAGTGGGGGTTTGGAAAATGGTCTACGTACAGGGTTCAAGGCCAGGATCTGCATCCAATTGTAAACCTGCATGGGTACAGAGGATAAGGTTTAAAAAAAGGTATTCTAAACAGTGTTAACCACCCAGCAGCGAGAGTGGGCCCCATACCTTGGGGCAGTGACAAGTGTCACCACCATGTAGGAGTAGGGTCCACCTACTCACCTAAATAGGCATCCAGGTCACAACACAGGGTGATTCCACATCACAAGTAGGCCTTCCAGGAGTGAGTGGGGGTTTGGAAAATGGTCTACGTACAGGGTACAAGGCCAGGATCTACATCCAATTGTAAACCTGCATGGGTACAGAGGACAAGGTTTAAAAAAAGGTATTCTAAACAGTGTTAACCACCCAGCAGCGAGAGTGGGCCCCATACCTTGGGGCAGTGACAACTGTCACCACCATGTAGGAGTGGGGTCCACCTACTCACCTGAATAGGCATCCAGGTCACAACACAGGGTGATTCCACATCACAAGTAGGCCTTCCAGGTGTGAGTGGGGGTTTGGAAAATGGTCTACGTACAGGGTTCAAGGCCAGGATCTACATCCAATTGTAAACCTGCATGGGTACAGAGGACAAGGTTTAAAAAAAGGTATTCTAAACAGTGTTAACCACCCAGCAGCGAGAGTGGGCCCCATACCTTGGGGTAGTGACAAGTGTCACCACCATGTAGGAGTGGGGTCCACCTACTCACCTGAATAGGCATCCAGGTCCCAACACAGGGTGATTCCACATCACAAGTAGGCCTTCCAGGAGTGAGTGGGGGTTTGGAAAATGGTCTACGTACAGGGTTCAAGGCCAGGATCTGCATCCAATTGTAAACCTGCATGGGTACAGAGGACAAGGTTTAAAAAAAGGTATTCTAAACAGTGTTAACCACCCAGCAGCGAGAGTGGGCCCCATACCTTGGGGCAGTGACAAGTGTCACCACCATGTAGGAGTGGGGTCCACCTACTCACCTAAATAGGCATCCAGGTCACAACACAGGGTGATTCCACATCACAAGTAGGCCTTCCAGGAGTGAGTGGGGGTTTGGAAAATGGTCTATATACAGGGTTCAAGGCCAGGATCTGCATCCAATTGTAAACCTGCATGGGTACAGAGGACAAGGTTTAAAAAAAGGTATTCTAAACAATGTTAAACACCCAGCAGCAAGAGTGGGCCCCATACCTTGGGACAGTAACAAGTGTCACCACCATGTAGGAGTGGGGTCCACCTACTCACCTGAATAGGCATCTAGGTCACAACACAGGGTAATTCCACATCACAAGTAGGCCATCCAGGAGTAAGTGGGGGCTTCGAAAAATGGTCTACGTACAGGGTTCAAGGCCAGGATGTGCATCCAATTGTAAACCTGCATGGGTACAGAGGACAAGGTTTAAAAAAAGGTATTCTAAACAGTGTTAACCACCCAGCAGCGAGAGTGGGCCCCATACCGTGGGGCAGTGACAAGTGACACCACCATGTAGGAGTGGGGTCCAGCTACTCACCTGAATAGGCATCCAGGTCACAACACAGGGTGATTCCACATCACAAGTAGGCCTTCCAGGTGTGAGTGGGGGTTTGGAAAATTGTCTACGTACAGGGTTCAAGGCCAGGATCTACATCCAATTGTAAACCTGCATGGGTACAGAGGACAAGGTTTAAAAAAAGGTATTCTAAACAGTGTTAACCACCCAGCAGCGAGAGTGGGCCCCATACCTTGGGGCAGTGACAAGTGTCACCACCATGTAGGAATAGGGTCCACCTACTCACCTGAATAGGCATCCAGGTCACAACACAGGGTGATTCCACATCACAAGTAGGCCTTCCAGGTGTGAGTGGGGGTTTGGAAAATGGTCTACGTACAGGGTTCAAGGCCAGGATCTACATCCAATTGTAAACCTGCATGGGTACAGAGGACAAGGTTTAAAAAAAGGTATTCTAAACAGTGTTAACCACCCAGCAGCGAGAGTGGGCCCCATACCTTCGGGGAAGTGACAAGTGTCACCACCATGTAGGAGTGGGGTCCACCTACTCACCTGAATAGGCATTCAGGTCACAACACAGGGTGATTCCATATCACAAGTAAGCCTTCCAGGAGTGAGTGGGGGTTTGGAAAATGGTCTACGTACAGGGTTCAAGGCCAGGATCTACATCCAATTGTAAACCTGCATGGGTACAGAGGACAAGGTTTAAAAAAAGGTATTCTAAACAGTGTTAACCACCCAGCAGCGAGAGTGGGCCCCATACCTTCGGGGAAGTGACAAGTGTCACCACCATGTAGGAGTGGGGTCCACCTACTCACCTGAATAGGCATTCAGGTCACAACACAGGGTGATTCCATATCACAAGTAAGCCTTCCAGGAGTGAGTGGGGGTTTGGAAAATGGTCTACGTACAGGGTTCAAGGCCAGGATCTACATCCAATTGTAAACCTGCATGGGTACAGAGGACAAGGTTTAAAAAAAGGTATTCTAAAAACAGTGTTAACCACCCAGCAGCGAGAGTGGGCCCCATACCTTGGGGCAGTGACAAGTGTCACCACCATGTAGGAATAGGGTCCACCTACTCACCTGAATAGGCATCCAGGTCACAACACAGGGTGATTCCACATCACAAGTAGGCCTTCCAGGTGTGAGTGGGGGTTTGGAAAATGGTCTACGTACAGGGTTCAAGGCCAGGATCTACATCCAATTGTAAACCTGCATGGGTACAGAGAACAAGGTTTAAAAAAAGGTATTCTAAACAGTGTTAACCACCCAGCAGCGAGAGTGGGCCCCATACCTTGGGGCAGTGACAAGTGTCACCACCATATAGGAGTAGGGTCCACCTACTCACCTGAATAGGCATGCAGGTCACAACACAGGGTGATTCCACATCACAAGTAGGCCTTCCAGGTGTGAGTGGGGGTTTGGAAAATGGTCTACGTACAGGGTTCAAGGCCAGGATCTACATCCAATTGTAAACCTGCATGGGTACAGAGGACAAGGTTTAAAAAAAGGTATTCTAAACAGTGTTAACCACCCAGCAGCGAGAGTGGGCCCCATACCTTCGGGGTAGTGACAAGTGTCACCACCATGTAGGAGTGGGGTCCACCTACTCACCTGAATAGGCATCCAGGTCCCAACACAGGGTGATTCCACATCACAAGTAGGCCTTCCAGGAGTGAGTGGGGGTTTGGAAAATGGTCTACGTACAGGGTTCAAGGCCAGGATCTGCATCCAATTGTAAACCTGCATGGGTACAGAGGACAAGGTTTAAAAAAAGGTATTCTAAACAGTGTTAACCACCCAGCAGCGAGAGTGGGCCCCATACCTTGGGGCAGTGACAAGTGTCACCACCATGTAGGAGTGGGGTCCACCTACTCACCTAAATAGGCATCCAGGTCACAACACAGGGTGATTCCACATCACAAGTAGGCCTTCCAGGAGTGAGTGGGGGTTTGGAAAATGGTCTATATACAGGGTTCAAGGCCAGGATCTGCATCCAATTGTAAACCTGCATGGGTACAGAGGACAAGGTTTAAAAAAAGGTATTCTAAACAATGTTAAACACCCAGCAGCAAGAGTGGGCCCCATACCTTGGGACAGTAACAAGTGTCACCACCATGTAGGAGTGGGGTCCACCTACTCACCTGAATAGGCATCTAGGTCACAACACAGGGTAATTCCACATCACAAGTAGGCCATCCAGGAGTAAGTGGGGGCTTCGAAAAATGGTCTACGTACAGGGTTCAAGGCCAGGATGTGCATCCAATTGTAAACCTGCATGGGTACAGAGGACAAGGTTTAAAAAAAGGTATTCTAAACAGTGTTAACCACCCAGCAGCGAGAGTGGGCCCCATACCGTGGGGCAGTGACAAGTGACACCACCATGTAGGAGTGGGGTCCAGCTACTCACCTGAATAGGCATCCAGGTCACAACACAGGGTGATTCCACATCACAAGTAGGCCTTCCAGGTGTGAGTGGGGGTTTGGAAAATTGTCTACGTACAGGGTTCAAGGCCAGGATCTACATCCAATTGTAAACCTGCATGGGTACAGAGGACAAGGTTTAAAAAAAGGTATTCTAAACAGTGTTAACCACCCAGCAGCGAGAGTGGGCCCCATACCTTGGGGCAGTGACAAGTGTCACCACCATGTAGGAATAGGGTCCACCTACTCACCTGAATAGGCATCCAGGTCACAACACAGGGTGATTCCACATCACAAGTAGGCCTTCCAGGTGTGAGTGGGGGTTTGGAAAATGGTCTACGTACAGGGTTCAAGGCCAGGATCTACATCCAATTGTAAACCTGCATGGGTACAGAGGACAAGGTTTAAAAAAAGGTATTCTAAACAGTGTTAACCACCCAGCAGCGAGAGTGGGCCCCATACCTTCGGGGAAGTGACAAGTGTCACCACCATGTAGGAGTGGGGTCCACCTACTCACCTGAATAGGCATTCAGGTCACAACACAGGGTGATTCCATATCACAAGTAAGCCTTCCAGGAGTGAGTGGGGGTTTGGAAAATGGTCTACGTACAGGGTTCAAGGCCAGGATCTACATCCAATTGTAAACCTGCATGGGTACAGAGGACAAGGTTTAAAAAAAGGTATTCTAAACAGTGTTAACCACCCAGCAGCGAGAGTGGGCCCCATACCTTCGGGGAAGTGACAAGTGTCACCACCATGTAGGAGTGGGGTCCACCTACTCACCTGAATAGGCATTCAGGTCACAACACAGGGTGATTCCATATCACAAGTAAGCCTTCCAGGAGTGAGTGGGGGTTTGGAAAATGGTCTACGTACAGGGTTCAAGGCCAGGATCTACATCCAATTGTAAACCTGCATGGGTACAGAGGACAAGGTTTAAAAAAAGGTATTCTAAAAACAGTGTTAACCACCCAGCAGCGAGAGTGGGCCCCATACCTTGGGGCAGTGACAAGTGTCACCACCATGTAGGAATAGGGTCCACCTACTCACCTGAATAGGCATCCAGGTCACAACACAGGGTGATTCCACATCACAAGTAGGCCTTCCAGGTGTGAGTGGGGGTTTGGAAAATGGTCTACGTACAGGGTTCAAGGCCAGGATCTACATCCAATTGTAAACCTGCATGGGTACAGAGAACAAGGTTTAAAAAAAGGTATTCTAAACAGTGTTAACCACCCAGCAGCGAGAGTGGGCCCCATACCTTGGGGCAGTGACAAGTGTCACCACCATATAGGAGTAGGGTCCACCTACTCACCTGAATAGGCATGCAGGTCACAACACAGGGTGATTCCACATCACAAGTAGGCCTTCCAGGTGTGAGTGGGGGTTTGGAAAATGGTCTACGTACAGGGTTCAAGGCCAGGATCTACATCCAATTGTAAACCTGCATGGGTACAGAGGACAAGGTTTAAAAAAAGGTATTCTAAACAGTGTTAACCACCCAGCAGCGAGAGTGGGCCCCATACCTTGGGGCAGTGACAAGTGTCACCACCATGTAGGAATAGGGTCCACCTACTCACCTGAACAGGCATCCAGGTCACAACACAGGGTGATTCCACATCACAAGTAGGCCTTTCAGGTTTGAGTGGGGGTTTGGAAAATGGTCTACGTACAGGGTTCAAGGCCAGGATCTACATCCAATTGTAAACCTGCATGGGTACAGAGGACAAGGTTTAAAAAAAGGTATTCTAAACAGTGTTAACCACCCAGCAGCGAGAGTGGGCCCCATACCTTCGGGGAAGTGACAAGTGTCACCACCATGTAGGAGTGGGGTCCACCTACTCACCTGAATAGGCATCCAGGTCACAACACAGGGTGATTCCACATCACAAGTAGGCCTTCCAGGAGTGAGTGGGGGTTTGGAAAATGGTCTACGTACAGGGTTCAAAGCCAGGATCTGCATCCAATTGTAAACCTGCATGGGTACAGAGGACAAGGTTTAAAAAAAGGTATTCTAAACAGTGTTAACCACCCAGCAGCGAGAGTGGGCCCCATACCTTGGGGCAGTGACAAGTGTCACCACCATGTAGGAGTGGGGTCCACCTACTCACCTGAATAGGCATCTAGGTCACAACACAGGGTAATTCCACATCACAAGTAGGCCTTCCAGTAGTGAGTGGGGGCTTCGAAAAAATGGTCTACGTACAGGGTTCAAGGCCAGGATGTGCATCCAATTGTAAACCTGCATGGGTACAGAGGACAAGGTTTAAAAAAATGTATTCTAAACAGTGTTAACCACCCAGCAGCGAGAGTGGGCCCCATACCTTGGGGCAGTGACAAGTGTCACCACCATATAGGAGTAGGGTCCACCTACTCACCTGAATAGGCATGCAGGTCACAACACAGGGTGATTCCACATCACAAGTAGGCCTTCCAGGTGTGAGTGGGGGTTTGGAAAATGGTCTACGTACAGGGTTCAAGGCCAGGATCTACATCCAATTGTAAACCTGCATGGGTACAGAGGACAAGGTTTAAAAAAAGGTATTCTAAACAGTGTTAACCACCCAGCAGCGAGAGTGGGCCCCATACCTTGGGGCAGTGACAAGTGTCACCACCATGTAGGAATAGGGTCCACCTACTCACCTGAACATGCATCCAGGTCACAACACAGGGTGATTCCACATCACAAGTAGGCCTTTCAGGTTTGAGTGGGGGTTTGGAAAATGGTCTACGTACAGGGTTCAAGGCCAGGATGTGCATCCAATTGTAAACCTGCATGGGTACAGAGGACAAGGTTTAAAAAAAGGTATTCTAAACAGTGTTAACCACCCAGCAGCGAGAGTGGGCCCCATATCTTGGGGCAGTGACAAGTGTCACCACTATGTAGGAGTGGGGTCCACCTACTCACCTGAATAGGCATCCAGGTCACAACACAGGGTGATTCCACATCACAAGTAGGCCTTCCAGGTGTGAGTGGGGGTTTGGAAAATGGTCTACGTACAGGGTTCAAGGCCAGGATCTACATCCAATTGTAAACCTGCATGGGTACAGAGGACAAGGTTTAAAAAAAGGTATTCTAAACAGTGACAACCACCCAGCAGCGAGAGTGGGCCCCATACCTCGGGGCAGTGACAAGTGTCACCACCATGTAGGAGTGGGGTCCACCTACTCACCTGAATAGGCATCCAGGTCCCAACACAGGGTGATTCCACATCACAAGTAGGCCTTCCAGGAGTGAGTGGGGGTTTGGAAAATGGTCTACGTACAGGGTTCAAGGCCAGGATCTGCATCCAATTGAAAACCTGCATGGGTACAGAGGACAAGGTTTAAAAAAAGGTATTCTAAACAGTGTTAACCACCCAGCAGCGAGAGTGGGCCCCATACCTTGGGGCAGTGACAAGTGTCACCACCATGTAGGAGTAGGGTCCACCTACTCACCTAAATAGGCATCCAGGTCACAACACAGGGTGATTCCACATCACAAGTAGGCCTTCCAGGAGTGAGTGGGGGTTTGGAAAATGGTCTACGTACAGGGTTCAAGGCCAGGATCTACATCCAATTGTAAACCTGCATGGGTACAGAGGACAAGGTTTAAAAAAAGGTATTCTAAACAGTGTTAACCACCCAGCAGCGAGAGTGGGCCCCATACCTTGGGGCAGTGACAACTGTCACCACCATGTAGGAGTGGGGTCCACCTACTCACCTGAATAGGCATCCAGGTCACAACACAGGGTGATTCCACATCACAAGTAGGCCTTCCAGGTGTGAGTGGGGGTTTGGAAAATGGTCTACGTACAGGGTTCAAGGCCAGGATCTACATCCAATTGTAAACCTGCATGGGTACAGAGGACAAGGTTTAAAAAAAGGTATTCTAAACAGTGTTAACCACCCAGCAGCGAGAGTGGGCACCATACCTTGGGGTAGTGACAAGTGTCACCACCATGTAAGAGTGGGGTCCACCTACTCACCTGAATAGGCATCCAGGTCCCAACACAGGGTGATTCCACATCACAAGTAGGCCTTCCAGGAGTGAGTGGGGGTTTGGAAAATGGTCTACGTACAGGGTTCAAGGCCAGGATCTGCATCCAATTGTAAACCTGCATGGGTACAGAGGACAAGGTTTAAAAAAAGGTATTCTAAACAGTGTTAACCACCCAGCAGCGAGAGTGGGCCCCATACCTTGGGGCAGTGACAAGTGTCACCACCATGTAGGAGTGGGGTCCACCTACTCACCTAAATAGGCATCCAGGTCACAACACAGGGTGATTCCACATCACAAGTAGGCCTTCCAGGAGTGAGTGGGGGTTTGGAAAATGGTCTATATACAGGGTTCAAGGCCAGGATCTGCATCCAATTGTAAACCTGCATGGGTACAGAGGACAAGGTTTAAAAAAAGGTATTCTAAACAATGTTAAACACCCAGCAGCAAGAGTGGGCCCCATACCTTGGGACAGTAACAAGTGTCACCACCATGTAGGAGTGGGGTCCACCTACTCACCTGAATAGGCATCTAGGTCACAACACAGGGTAATTCCACATCACAAGTAGGCCTTCCAGGAGTGAGTGGGGGCTTCGAAAAATGGTCTACGTACAGGGTTCAAGGCCAGGATCTACATCCAATTGTAAACCTGCATGGGTACAGAGGACAAGGTTTAAAAAAAGGTATTCTAAACAGTGTTAACCACCCAGCAGCGAGAGTGGGCCCCATACCGTGGGGCAGTGACAAGTGACACCACCATGTAGGAGTGGGGTCCAGCTACTCACCTGAATAGGCATCCAGGTCACAACACAGGGTGATTCCACATCACAAGTAGGCCTTCCAGGTGTGAGTGGGGGTTTGGAAAATTGTCTACGTACAGGGTTCAAGGCCAGGATCTACATCCAATTGTAAACCTGCATGGGTACAGAGGACAAGGTTTAAAAAAAGGTATTCTAAACAGTGTTAACCACCCAGCAGCGAGAGTGGGCCCCATACCTTGGGGCAGTGACAAGTGTCACCACCATGTAGGAATAGGGTCCACCTACTCACCTGAATAGGCATCCAGGTCACAACACAGGGTGATTCCACATCACAAGTAGGCCTTCCAGGTGTGAGTGGGGGTTTGGAAAATGGTCTACGTACAGGGTTCAAGGCCAGGATCTACATCCAATTGTAAACCTGCATGGGTACAGAGGACAAGGTTTAAAAAAGGTATTCTAAACAGTGTTAACCACCCAGCAGCGAGAGTGGGCCCCATACCTTCGGGGAGGTGACAAGTGTCACCACCATGTAGGAGTGGGGTCCGCCTACTCACCTGAATAGGCATCCAGGTCACAACACAGGGTGATTCCACATCACAAGTAGGCCTTCCAGGAGTGAGTGGGGGTTTGGAAAATGGTCTACGTACAGGGTTCAAAGCCAGGATCTGCATCCAATTGTAAACCTGCATGGGTACAGAGGACAAGGTTTAAAAAAAGGTATTCTAAACAGTGTTAACCACCCAGCAGCGAGAGTGGGCCCCATACCTTGGGGCAGTGACAAGTGTCACCACCATGTAGGAGTGGGGTCCAACTACTCACCTGAATAGGCATTCAGGTCACAACACAGGGTGATTCCATATCACAAGTAAGCCTTCCAGGAGTGAGTGAGGGTTTGGAAAATGGTCTACGTACAGGGTTCAAGGCCAGGATCTACATCCAATTGTAAACCTGCATGGGTACAGAGGACAAGGTTTAAAAAAAGGTATTCTAAAAACAGTGTTAACCACCCAGCAGCGAGAGTGGGCCCCATACCTTGGGGCAGTGACAAGTGTCACCACCATGTAGGAGTAGGGTCCACCTACTCACCTAAATAGGCATCCAGGTCACAACACAGGGTGATTCCACATCACAAGTAGGCCTTCCAGGAGTGAGTGGGGGTTTGGAAAATGGTCTACGTACAGGGTACAAGGCCAGGATCTACATCCAATTGTAAACCTGCATGGGTACAGAGGACAAGGTTTAAAAAAAGGTATTCTAAACAGTGTTAACCACCCAGCAGCGAGAGTGGGCCCCATACCTTGGGGCAGTGACAACTGTCACCACCATGTAGGAGTGGGGTCCACCTACTCACCTGAATAGGCATCCAGGTCACAACACAGGGTGATTCCACATCACAAGTAGGCCTTCCAGGTGTGAGTGGGGGTTTGGAAAATGGTCTACGTACAGGGTTCAAGGCCAGGATCTACATCCAATTGTAAACCTGCATGGGTACAGAGGACAAGGTTTAAAAAAAGGTATTCTAAACAGTGTTAACCACCCAGCAGCGAGAGTGGGCCCCATACCTTGGGGTAGTGACAAGTGTCACCACCATGTAGGAGTGGGGTCCACCTACTCACCTGAATAGGCATCCAGGTCCCAACACAGGGTGATTCCACATCACAAGTAGGCCTTCCAGGAGTGAGTGGGGGTTTGGAAAATGGTCTACGTACAGGGTTCAAGGCCAGGATCTGCATCCAATTGTAAACCTGCATGGGTACAGAGGACAAGGTTTAAAAAAAGGTATTCTAAACAGTGTTAACCACCCAGCAGCGAGAGTGGGCCCCATACCTTGGGGCAGTGACAAGTGTCACCACCATGTAGGAGTGGGGTCCACCTACTCACCTAAATAGGCATCCAGGTCACAACACAGGGTGATTCCACATCACAAGTAGGCCTTCCATTAGTGAGTGGGGGTTTGGAAAATGGTCTATATACAGGGTTCAAGGCCAGGATCTGCATCCAATTGTAAACCTGCATGGGTACAGAGGACAAGGTTTAAAAAAAGGTATTCTAAACAATGTTAAACACCCAGCAGCAAGAGTGGGCCCCATACCTTGGGACAGTAACAAGTGTCACCACCATGTAGGAGTGGGGTCCACCTACTCACCTGAATAGGCATCTAGGTCACAACACAGGGTAATTCCACATCACAAGTAGGCCATCCAGGAGTAAGTGGGGGCTTCGAAAAATGGTCTACGTACAGGGTTCAAGGCCAGGATGTGCATCCAATTGTAAACCTGCATGGGTACAGAGGACAAGGTTTAAAAAAAGGTATTCTAAACAGTGTTAACCACCCAGCAGCGAGAGTGGGCCCCATACCGTGGGGCAGTGACAAGTGACACCACCATGTAGGAGTGGGGTCCAGCTACTCACCTGAATAGGCATCCAGGTCACAACACAGGGTGATTCCACATCACAAGTAGGCCTTCCAGGTGTGAGTGGGGGTTTGGAAAATTGTCTACGTACAGGGTTCAAGGCCAGGATCTACATCCAATTGTAAACCTGCATGGGTACAGAGGACAAGGTTTAAAAAAAGGTATTCTAAACAGTGTTAACCACCCAGCAGCGAGAGTGGGCCCCATACCTTGGGGCAGTGACAAGTGTCACCACCATGTAGGAATAGGGTCCACCTACTCACCTGAATAGGCATCCAGGTCACAACACAGGGTGATTCCACATCACAAGTAGGCCTTCCAGGTGTGAGTGTGGGTTTGGAAAATGGTCTACGTACAGGGTTCAAGGCCAGGATCTACATCCAATTGTAAACCTGCATGGGTACAGAGGACAAGGTTTAAAAAAAGGTATTCTAAACAGTGTTAACCACCCAGCAGCGAGAGTGGGCCCCATACCTTCGGGGAAGTGACAAGTGTCACCACCATGTAGGAGTGGGGTCCACCTACTCACCTGAATAGGCATTCAGGTCACAACACAGGGTGATTCCATATCACAAGTAAGCCTTCCAGGAGTGAGTGGGGGTTTGGAAAATGGTCTACGTACAGGGTTCAAGGCCAGGATCTACATCCAATTGTAAACCTGCATGGGTACAGAGGACAAGGTTTAAAAAAAGGTATTCTAAACAGTGTTAACCACCCAGCAGCGAGAGTGGGCCCCATACCTTCGGGGAAGTGACAAGTGTCACCACCATGTAGGAGTGGGGTCCACCTACTCACCTGAATAGGCATTCAGGTCACAACACAGGGTGATTCCATATCACAAGTAAGCCTTCCAGGAGTGAGTGGGGGTTTGGAAAATGGTCTACGTACAGGGTTCAAGGCCAGGATCTACATCCAATTGTAAACCTGCATGGGTACAGAGGACAAGGTTTAAAAAAAGGTATTCTAAAAACAGTGTTAACCACCCAGCAGCGAGAGTGGGCCCCATACCTTGGGGCAGTGACAAGTGTCACCACCATGTAGGAATAGGGTCCACCTACTCACCTGAATAGGCATCCAGGTCACAACACAGGGTGATTCCACATCACAAGTAGGCCTTCCAGGTGTGAGTGGGGGTTTGGAAAATGGTCTACGTACAGGGTTCAAGGCCAGGATCTACATCCAATTGTAAACCTGCATGGGTACAGAGAACAAGGTTTAAAAAAAGGTATTCTAAACAGTGTTAACCACCCAGCAGCGAGAGTGGGCCCCATACCTTGGGGCAGTGACAAGTGTCACCACCATATAGGAGTAGGGTCCACCTACTCACCTGAATAGGCATGCAGGTCACAACACAGGGTGATTCCACATCACAAGTAGGCCTTCCAGGTGTGAGTGGGGGTTTGGAAAATGGTCTACGTACAGGGTTCAAGGCCAGGATCTACATCCAATTGTAAACCTGCATGGGTACAGAGGACAAGGTTTAAAAAAAGGTATTCTAAACAGTGTTAACCACCCAGCAGCGAGAGTGGGCCCCATACCTTGGGGCAGTGACAAGTGTCACCACCATGTAGGAATAGGGTCCACCTACTCACCTGAACAGGCATCCAGGTCACAACACAGGGTGATTCCACATCACAAGTAGGCCTTTCAGGTTTGAGTGGGGGTTTGGAAAATGGTCTACGTACAGGGTTCAAGGCCAGGATCTACATCCAATTGTAAACCTGCATGGGTACAGAGGACAAGGTTTAAAAAAAGGTATTCTAAACAGTGTTAACCACCCAGCAGCGAGAGTGGGCCCCATACCTTCGGGGAAGTGACAAGTGTCACCACCATGTAGGAGTGGGGTCCACCTACTCACCTGAATAGGCATCCAGGTCACAACACAGGGTGATTCCACATCACAAGTAGGCCTTCCAGGAGTGAGTGGGGGTTTGGAAAATGGTCTACGTACAGGGTTCAAAGCCAGGATCTGCATCCAATTGTAAACCTGCATGGGTACAGAGGACAAGGTTTAAAAAAAGGTATTCTAAACAGTGTTAACCACCCAGCAGCGAGAGTGGGCCCCATACCTTGGGGCAGTGACAAGTGTCACCACCATGTAGGAGTGGGGTCCACCTACTCACCTGAATAGGCATCTAGGTCACAACACAGGGTAATTCCACATCACAAGTAGGCCTTCCAGTAGTGAGTGGGGGCTTCGAAAAAATGGTCTACGTACAGGGTTCAAGGCCAGGATGTGCATCCAATTGTAAACCTGCATGGGTACAGAGGACAAGGTTTAAAAAAATGTATTCTAAACAGTGTTAACCACCCAGCAGCGAGAGTGGGCCCCATACCTTGGGGCAGTGACAAGTGTCACCACCATATAGGAGTAGGGTCCACCTACTCACCTGAATAGGCATGCAGGTCACAACACAGGGTGATTCCACATCACAAGTAGGCCTTCCAGGTGTGAGTGGGGGTTTGGAAAATGGTCTACGTACAGGGTTCAAGGCCAGGATCTACATCCAATTGTAAACCTGCATGGGTACAGAGGACAAGGTTTAAAAAAAGGTATTCTAAACAGTGTTAACCACCCAGCAGCGAGAGTGGGCCCCATACCTTGGGGCAGTGACAAGTGTCACCACCATGTAGAATAGGGTCCACCTACTCACCTGAACATGCATCCAGGTCACAACACAGGGTGATTCCACATCACAAGTAGGCCTTTCAGGTTTGAGTGGGGGTTTGGAAAATGGTCTACGTACAGGGTTCAAGGCCAGGATGTGCATCCAATTGTAAACCTGCATGGGTACAGAGGACAAGGTTTAAAAAAAGGTATTCTAAACAGTGTTAACCACCCAGCAGCGAGAGTGGGCCCCATATCTTGGGGCAGTGACAAGTGTCAC
>NW_026968498.1:0-89387 GCF_028390025.1 Pseudophryne corroboree | reverse complement strand
CCTTTCTCTTGCTAAACAGTCATACTTCAAGAACCTCATCTCCTCCCAGTCTTCCAACCCCCGGCGCCTCTTTGCCACTCTCAACTCACTCCTCTGCCCACCTCCACCTCGTCTCCCTTCCTCACTCTCTGCTCTTGACTTTGCCACTTACTTCACATCCAAAATTGACTCCATACGTCAGGACATCACATCACACCAGACTATCAGTAACCAGCCTTCTCCCATCCCTTACCAACCCTCCCCATCCCTCGTACCAACTCTGTCATCTTTCTCCCATGCATCTGGAGAGGAAGTCATGGCCCTCATTCGTTCCTGTCCCCTCACCACCTCCCCACTTGACCCTATCCCCTCCCGCCTCCTTTGCCACCTCTCTTCTTCTGCTTGTTCCCATCTTTCCCACCTTCTCAATCTCTCCCTCTCATCAGGCACTGTCCCCTCTGCCTTCAAGCACGCTCTCATCTCTCCTATTCTTAAAAAACCTACCCTTGATCCAAACACTCTCTCCAACTACCGACCCATCTCTCTCCTCCCTTTTGCCTCCAAACTCCTTGAGCGTATTGTCTACAACCGCCTTACTTCCTTTCTTTCCTCACACTCACTGCTTGACCCATTCCAGTCTGGCTTCCATCCTCTCCACTCCACTGAAACTGCCCTTACAAAAGTATGCAATGACCTCCATGCTGCTAAATCTAAGGGACACTACTCTCTACTTATTCTACTTGATCTCTCTGCTGCTTTTGACACTGTGGACCATCCTCTCCTACTGCAAATCCTTCACTCCATTGGTCTGCGTAACACTGCCCTCTCTTGGTTGTCGTCCTACCTTTCTGACCGTTCATTCTCTGTCTCCTCTCATGACTCCACCTCCCCCTCACTTCCACTAACTGTAGGGGTACCCCAAGGTTCTGTCCTTGGTCCTCTTCTCTTCTCTCTCTATACGTCCTCACTAGGTAAGCTCATTAGTTCTTTTGGTTTCCAATATCATCTCTATGCTGATGACACTCAAATCTATCTTTCCTCTCCAGACCTCTCCCCTTCTCTCCTCACTCGTATCTCCAACTGTCTCTCTGCTATCTCTTCCTGGATGTCCCAGCGCTTTCTTAAACTTAACATGTCTAAGACCGAGCTGATCATCTTCCCTCCCTCCCGCATAATCTCACCTCCTACAATTGCACTACTATCTCCTCTACCCCCCAAGCGCGCTGTCTTGGAGTAATCCTTGACTCCTCCCTCTCCTTCAAACCACACATTCAGCACCTCTCACAAACCTGCCGTTTTCATCTAAAAAATATTTCCAGGATCAGACCCTTTCTGACCCAGGATGCTACTAAGACTCTTATCCACTCACTGGTCATCTCCAGACTGGACTGCTGTAATCTCTTCCTGACTGGCATTCCTGACAAATACCTCTCTCCACTCCAATCTATCCTCAATGCTGCTGCCCGGCTCATTTTCCTCACCAAACGCACTACGTCCACCTCTCCTCTCTTACTAGTCCTTCACTGGCTCCCCTTCCCTTTCAGAATCCATTTCAAGCTTCTCACACTTGCTTACAAAGCCCTTACCCACTCCTCTCCCATCTACATCTCTGATCTTATCTCGCTTTACACTCCCACCCGTCCTCTTCGCTCTGCTAATGCACACCGACTCTCCTGCCTACGGATTACTTCCTCCCACTCCTACCTCCAAGATTTTTCACGTGCTGCACCACTTCTCTGGAATTCCCTACCTCTCCCCCTCAGACTCTCCACCTCTCTACAAAACTTCAAACGGGCTCTCAAGACCCACTTCTTCACCAAACCCAGCCAAATCTCATCCTAAACCTCTGTTCCATGCTCTCTATGTACCCCATCTGTCTCACCCCTGTCTGTCTACCCCTCCCTTTTAGAATGTAAGCTCTCACGAGCAGGGCCCTCTTCCCTCATGTGCTTACTCTTTTCTTACTTTAATAATCTTCAGCTGCACCAAATCCAGCAGTCTTCTGCCACCTGATACTTATTCCAGTGTCATCTGCTGATGTTGCTATGTTTATTTACCCTGTACTTGTCCTATATTGTCGTCAACTGTAAGTTGCTGTTTTCCTGTTTGATTATTTGTTTATGTACTCTGTAATTGGGCACTGCGGAACCCTTGTGGCGCCATATAAATAAAGGATAATAATAATAATAAATAATATAATATATAGCAGTACGGTACAGTAGGCCACTGCTCTACCTACCTCTGTGTCGTCAAGTATACTATCCATCCATACCTGTGGTGCATTTTAGAAAAAAACATGTCTCGGCAGAGCAATCTATAAATCCATAATTTTTCAGACAGCAACAGTGGGTATTGTAATAGTCACCCAATCCATCACTTTTATAGGGTTACATGCACCCACATGCTACAGCCTGTCTCAATAATTTTACTGTCACGCTGTGTGTGTTTGTGTTTTTATTTGGGTATTTTTTGTTGTTGTAGAACTACAGGTACCAGCAAGCCCGTTATTTCCCCGCCTGCTGGTACTTGAGGTTCTCCAAGTACCAGCAAGCGGGGGAGGCTTGCTGGGCCTTGTAGTTCCACAACGAAAAAACAATATTCTTTTTTTACACACATGGCTATCAGCCCGGCACCCACCACCCAGGGGTGCTGGGGACAGCCTCGGGCTTCACCCCTGGCCCTTGGGTGCCTCGAGGGGAGGAACCTCTTGATTTAAGGGGTCCCCACTCCTCCAGGGAATCCCGGCCAGGGGTGACTAGTTGGAGGGGTAATGCCAGGGCCGCAGGGACCTACATAAAAGTATCCCCCGGCTGTGGCATTATCTCTCTGGCTAGTGGAGCCCGGTGCTGGTTTTAAAAATATGGGACCCCTACATCTATTGTACCACGTATTTTTGGAACCTGGACCGGTCTAAGAGCCCGGTGCTAGTTGTCTAAATACGGGGAACCCCTGTCCAATTTTCCCCCCAGTATTTAAATAACCAGGACCGGCTCAAAGAGCCCGAGGCTGGTTATACTAAGGAGGGGGGACCTCACGCATTTTTTTTAACCCATTCAGACCCTTCTCCTTTAAGTTAATGGAAGCCCTGGACAACAAAATTGCATTCATGTCCTCCTCCCTCACCCTTCCCAGTCCCAAACACTCATTTTTTTTTTCTTTAAAAATTTATAATATATAACGAGAACAATGAGCAGGCAGGCAGCGGGCATTGGCGGCATCGGACTGAGATAGAAATTAGTGGTGGAGGGCCGGGTCAGTTGATTGTGGGCGAGTTTGTAAGCCATTGGCGGTGGCAGCGGGTATCGGCTCAGAGGCAGTAGCGGGCATTGGCTAAGGGTCATCGGCAGGATTCGGCGGACATTATGGCTGTAGTGCCTCACTAGCCACTGACCTCACCGCACGCCACTGTGGGACAGATGTAACATGCAGAGAGAGGTAGATTTGGGAGGGGGAATGTCCTAGCATAACTGTTAATTGCAGTGTAATACTGTAATTCAGCTGTGCAGCATTTGTGGCTAAATGTCAAAGAAGCCAGTATTTACCCTGCATGCAAAACAATAAATGTATTTGAACATACCTCCCAACTATCCCAATTTTTGCAGGACAGTCACTTTTTTGGGGAATGTCCAGCTAACCCAAACAACCCCCCCTTCCCATGGGGAAGGGGGGGGGGGGTGGAAGGCTCCCTGTAGCTTGTTGCTCTGCAAATATGCACATTGTGGGTAATTCAGACCTGATCGCTAGGGTGTGTTTTTTGCATCCCTGTAATCAGGTAGTTGCCGCCTACAGCGGAAGGGAAAATTTGCTGTGCAGGTGTGTGATCACATGTGCACAAGAGCTGCACAGCTCAGCACTTACTCAGCCATTGAGGTGACGTCACAAATCCTCCCACAAAACGCCGGGTCCCTCCAGTGTTTTTCCGGACACTCCCTAGAAACATTCAGTTGCCACCCACACAAACACCCTCTTCTTGTCAATCTTCTTGTGATCTCCGGACCGTCGCACTTACGCATTGTGGCGCATACGCATGTGCAGTGCAGACCAGATTGCCCGCTGGGTGAAAATAAATTGAAGCGATCTGGTCTGAATAAGCCTCAATGTCTATTCACGGGAGACAGAGGGGCTGGGGCATGGCCAGCAGCTCACAGAGCACCTATAATGACAAAAATGGGAGACATGGCTCATGATCGCGATATACCTGCGAAGGTACGCCCTCTACTGATTGACAGGCAGAGGCATTCGCATTTTCTGCGGGGCACCCGGAGAAAATGTAGGCACACGCACAGGATGGACCCTGCGTATATGCCCCCATCCTCTTCATAGTTTTTGCGGTTGGAACGCGTATTACGATCCAAACTGAATTAGGCCCTATGTCTTATATACACGAGCAGTGTGAAAACATCAATCGATGGGGGTAATTCCAAGATGATCGCAGCAGGAATTTTGTTAGCAGTTGGGCAAAACCATGTGTACTGCAGGGGAGGCAGATATAACATGTGCAGAAAGAGTTAGATTTGGGTGAGTTATTTTGTTTCTGTGCAGGGTAAATACTGACTGCTTTATTTTTACACTGCAAATTAGATTGCAGATTGAACACACCACACCCAAATATAACTCTCTCTGCACATGTTAAATCTGCCTTCCCTGCAGTGCACATAGGTGGTCATTCCGAGTTGTTCGCTCGGTAATTTTCTTCGCATCGCAGCGATTTTCCGCTTAATGCGCATGCGCAATGTTCACACTGCGACTGCGCCAAGTAAATTTGCTATGCAGTTAGGAATATTACTCACGTTTTTTTCATCGTTCTGGTGATCGTAATGTGATTGACAGGAAGTGGGTGTTTCTGGGCGGAAACAGGCCGCTTTAGGGGCGTGTGGGAAAAAATGCTACCGTTTCTGGGAAAAACGCGGGACTGGCTGGAGAAACGGAGGAGTGTCTGGGCGAATGCTGGGTGTGTTTGTGACGTCAAACCAGGAACGACAAGCACTGAACTGATCGCACTGGCAGAGTAAGTCTCGAGCTACTCAGAAACTGCACAGAGATGTCTTATCGCAATATTGCAAATCTTTCGTTCGCAATTTTAAGATGCTAAGATTCACTCCCAGTAGGCGGCAGCTTAGCGTGTGCAATGCTGCTAAAAGCAGCTTGCGAGCGAACAACTCGGAATGAGGGCCATGGGGGGTAATTCTGAGTTGATCGCAGCAGGATTTTTGTTAGCAGTTGGGCAAAACCATGTGCACTGCATTTACGAACAGATGATTTTTTTATATAAATTTTAAAATGTTAGTAAATGTGTGTGTTTTTTTCAACCTGGAAGCCCAACATCGATTAAGATCGATCTTAAATAGACCCCTGGGTTTTAAGGATAACCATGGTTGAGTCCAATGGTTAATTCACATTGACCGAAGTTCTAATTAAGTCACCTGTGCTCAAGCATGATATCCTTAAAATCTGGATTGCAATGACAGCATTTTGGAACTATGCCTAAGGGTTTAATTTTTACATTTATCCACTGACAATAAATCTACCTACAATATCCCTGTAACTGTTATGATTACAGTATTTCACTAAATAATTTAATTTGCTGAACCTTCTGTAAAAAGAAATATTAAGCTGTGGTAATTCCCAGATGCAGCAAATTTGTTAGCTAGTGGGCAAAACCATGTGCACTGCAGGGATGGGGGGGGGGGGGGGGGCAGATATAACATTTGCAGAGAGATTTAGGTGGGTTATATTGTTTGTGTGCAGGGTAAATATTGGCTGTTTTGTTTTTACACTGCAATTTAGATTTCAGTTTGAACACACCGCACCAAAATCTAACTCTCTCTGCACATATTATACACCCCCCCCCCCCTGCAGTGTACATGGTTTTAGCTAATAAATTTGCTGCTGTGATCAGATCTGAGTTAAGCCCTATGTATTTGGCACTGGCAAAGGGTTAGAGGCCTTGCTGTAGAGCTCACACCTTTCTTATCATGCATTGTAATATTTCCTATGTCCTGATGTTGTGCTCTCTGCTCCATCCAAGTAAACAGCAATGTAGCATGGCTATCAAAGAGCGTGAAGTTTGCAGATTTCCTGGGATTAATGCTAAGGAATGCTATTCCAGAGGCTGCTGCTTTAATTCAAGTGTCACTGGGGTTAAATGGTGTTTTTACCTTAAAAACACAGGTAGAGTATATAGTACAGTGGTAAAGTGGGAGCATGTAGTGCTATTGATTACAGATTTGATGGAGCTTAAACATGGATAAGGTCCATGGCTCTAAGAGTTTATCTTGTGTATCCTTTATTCTTAGTCATGGTCAGATAAGATTAGAAAATACCATTTAAGTGGAAATTTCCTGTTAGCTGTTTTTCAGTTTGCTCAACTGTCTGATTAACTGGTCCTAAAAAAGGACCAAAGGAGCTAAATTGCCCTGTGATCTAGCTAAATTGCCCCAGTAAAAAAAAAAAAAAAACTAAGCTGCTGTAATTCCTGGATGTTTCCTTACTGCATCAACAGGAAGTGACAAGAAACAATGTAATGTGGAACCGTACAGCAGAAGGGATTGCGGCTACCCCACAATAAGTGCAGCGGAATGTAAGAAGAGGAATTGTTGCTTTGACTGCAGCATTCCCGGGGTTAACTGGTGTTTCTTCAAGTCACAAGGTATGGAGCTGCTGTATAGTTACTCGCAAGTCAGTAGTTGTATGATGATCACACCTGTTAAGCTGGATACACACAGAATGCCCTACACAGGGGGTGAAATGAGCGCCCCCCCACCCCCCGTACGCTCAGCACACATCACGCTGTGCTGAGCGGGGGGAGAGATGTGTGCTGAGCAGTTCGCTCAGCACACATCTCTCCCCAAAATCGGGCCGTGAATACGGACCTTTAAACTGGATCCACACTTAGATTATCTGTCCAATTTTTTTTTCTAGTTGAAACAAAATTATGCTAATATGTGGCAGCAAATGACAATTGACCATTTGCTCACAAACACTGGAAAACATCCAAAAATGGTCATTTAGATAAATTGGTTAAATCCATTTCATTTAGCTAATTTATCCAAACTACCTTTATTGTATCTTTGTGGGTGAATGATGTGTGGGTCAGTGTTGAGGGTGGTGGAGGAGATGGGTAATAGGCACAGCAGGGTGTGGACAGTCAAATAGTGTGCTTAGAGGTTCAGAGTCATTGTATGAGACTCTGGCAACAGTGACTTGATGAGTCTGGTGTCCATAGGGTGGGACGCATTAACCTTTTTATGCTATTGAAATAGTTCTCCTCCTGACCGACGCAGTTCCTTGCTCCGAGGTTGGTGTATTGTCCTGTTGCAGCGCCTCTCCACTGTGGTCACAGTGAGCTGTGTGGTGTTGCTGGCGCATGCCAATCTCCCCCCAACCTCCCTCTTGCATTTCAGACCTACGTACGCATGATGGGATCTTGTATGATATGCGCGTGTGCTGTAGAGATGAAAGTGGGGGTGAGGAGGCAGATCGTGAGATGGGGAAACTTTGTGGACTGTTAGCGAAGGGGAGCACTGGGCAATCTGAGTTGCAAAGAGGGCAGCAGAAGAGGTTATTGCATGTGCACTGGTGACAGGTCCATCATTGGTGGCCAGCCTCAGTGGTAAAGGGGTACATGAGCTAGTGTCCCTTGGCCAGCCATGTACCATGGCCACCTCCCTACCTCCTATATATTCTCCCTGATCTGTCACTTTGTTACGGTCTGCTGCTGGCACTGGTGTATCGTCCTGCAGTTGCCGTCTCCGCCCATTGCTGTGACTTCCCCCAGAGTTAGCCACACAGAGTGACAGATCTGGGAAAATATATAGGAGATCATTACTTTCACTTGCAGCCTACCTTATTTTTTGCAGCCTAGCATGCTCCTGACCCCTTCTCTCACTAATACTTATACAACATTCATGAACTCATCTTAAGGTTTCTTTATTATTCAGTCACACTGTCTTGGATCCAAACCATTTCCTGTGGCATTGCAGTCAAACAATTGAGCTATTTACCCTTGCATAGAAAGGTATAATCTAAGCTAGAGAATTCTATTTGGAGCTCACCTTGTACTTTGTGAAGAAATAATCAGCTTTGTGGCTGAGCAGATATATGGAGTGTGTGGCTGCACACTGCATTGATCTGCTGAGTTGCAATGCTAATAATTTTTTTTTTTGCAAAGTACCAATAGCTTCATTGTGAAGGTGGAAAGAAGGGTGTTACGGCATGGAATGTACAAACTGCGAGACCCTGCTGGTAGCGCCTTTGTCTATTTAGTAGGAAGGGCACGTAACAGCCGGGGGGCAATGGAGGAAGCCCCTTTAGGGCTGGAGCCCGGCGGCAACTGACTCCGTTGTCTCTGGCAGTTCCGCCCCTGGACTAGAGGAATGGTCAAGAACATGGCAACATTTAATGCCAAAAAATGCAAAATCATACACGTCTCAAAAATGCAAAGGCTAACTATAATATTAAGGGCATTATAATGGCAAGAGGAAAGCTATCTAAGTGTTACTATTTCAGGTAAGCAATGTAACAAAGCAATAGGAAAGGCAAGTCAGATGCTTGTTTGCATAGGTTAAAGAACCAGTAGCAGAAAAAAGTAATACAGGTTGAGTATCCCATATCCAAATATTCCGAAATACGGAATATTCCGAAATACGGACTTTTTTGAGTGAGACTGAGATAGTGAAACCTTTGTGTTTTGATGGCTCAGTGTACACAAACTTTGTTTAATACTCAAAGTTATTAAAAATATTGTATTAAATGAACTTCAGACTGTGTGTATAAGGTGTATATGAAACATAAATGAATTCTGTGAATGTACACACACTTTGTTTAATGCACAAAGTTATAAAAAATATTGGCTAAAATGACCTTCAGGCTGTGTGTATAAGGTGTATATGAAACATAAATGCCTTCTGTGCTTAGATTTAGGTCCCATCACCATAATATCTCGTTATGGTATGCAATTATTCCAAAATACAGAAAAATCCGATATCCAAAATTCCTCTGGTCCCAAGCATTTTGGATAAGGGATACTCAACCTGTAATGCCACTGTATAGGTCCTTGGTACAGCCACATTTAGAATCCTGTGTTCAGTTCCAGAAGCCATATCTCCAGAAGGCTGTAAATACATTAGGGCAACTAAAATTGTGCATGGCCTACATCACAAAACTTACCTGGAAATACTAAAAAATGTTGATGTGTATAGTTTGGAGAAGGGAAGAGGGAACATACAGTAATAGAAACATTTAAATATATAGGGAGGAATGTAATAGGGTGTGAGAAAGAATCAGAAAGTGAGAGATTTTGTTTTTTCCTGTTGTTTTTCTTGTTTTTGTTTGATAGTTTGTTTTTAAAGTGGCAATCCTTTACATGGCAAAACCAGGTTGATATTTGCCATGTAAAGGATTGCCACCGTGGGCATGTGTAGAAGGGGCACTGCTACTGTTGGCATTATGTGTGTAAGCTGCACTGATATGGTGGTTATGTGTATAAAGGGCACTGCGACTGTGGGTATTATTATTATTATTATTATTACATGCGGTGTAATGACAATAAGATAGTGCTACTGTGTGGCGTATTTTGATTTGGGGTGCTATTGTGTGGCCATGCCCCTTCCTTGTGATACCACACCTTCTTTTTTTAAGGAGCGCACTGTCCCTTTATTAAGTATTGGAGAGAGGGCCCAAATTAATAGTTTGCAGGGAGGCGCCAAACACCCTAGCACTGGCCCTTTGGTAGGGGACAGGATTTGCTTCTGCTTGTGCACATATGTTATGATTGCCAGCCAACAGCACTGGTTTTGCCTATAACACTAACTATAAATATTTTGAATTGGTCCTGGACCACCAATCCAAGGCACCCCTGCAAGTGTCCTGAGGCACCCCAGGGTGCAGTTTGAGAACCACTGGTCTAGTGAGTACCCAGGATAATTATTGTAGCTGGTCTGCGGGTAACAGCTCTCAGATCCACTTCTAGAAAAAATGCAGCAATGTAATTTGAGTGACAAACTGCAGAGATGAACCCTTTCTGTGACCGCTGCACAGGGATCACACAAACTCTATTCATAGGGCTGACTTCACTTAGGGGAGATGTTCTCACCCCGCAAAGAAGTGCGAGTATATACCGCACTTACGGTACCATTGGATTTACAGATATTTTCTTGCAATACACTATGGGGGTCATTCTGAGTTGATTGCTCGCTAGCAGTTTTTAGCAGCCATGCAAACGCATTGTCGCTGCCCACTGGAGAGTGTATATTCACTTTGGAAAAGTGCGAACACTTGAGCAGCAGAGCGCCTGCAAAATCGTTTCAAAATAAGACCAGCACTGTAGTTACACTTCGTGTGCGTTGATTCTAACAACCGAGGGACGGCTTTTGATGTCACACACCCATCCAGCGAATGCCCAGCCACGTCTGCATTTCTTCTGCCACGCCTGCATTTTTCCAAGCACTCCCTGAAAACGGTCAGTTGACACCCAGAAACGCCCTCTTTCTGTCAATCTCCTTGTGGCCTGTTCTGTGATTGGAATAATCGCTAGAACTAGTGCAAAACCACAATGGACTTTGTACCCGTACGATGCGCATGCACATTACGGAGCATGCGCATGCACAGATTAGCCATTTTTTTTCAACTGATTGCTACGCAGCGAACAACGGCAGCATGCGATCAACTCGGAATGACCCCCTATATACATAGAAACATGGATTTTTACTGCAGGAATTATGGTTAGTTTAGGGGTATCGGTTAGGGTCAACAGAGGTGTAGCTAGGGGTCCAAGCGCCCCTGGCAAAGTAAGGGACTGGCGCCCCCCCTTTCGATAAAGCATTGCAGTCCATTGGCGGTTACCATGTTGGAGCCACAGCAACTGACCCCCTCCCCCACACGCTGCCCTACATCATCGGCTGGGATTCACTGTTGGTGTGAAGCCACTGGGAACAGTCTGGTAGCATTAGCAGCAGTCTGTGTCATAGATAGGGAAGGCAGAAGGTTAACTAGCTAATAGCAGTCTGTTGGCAGCAGAGGCTGGGCGGGGGGCTGAGAATGAGCCAACGCTGATCAGTGTCCAGTCTGCTCAGACAAAAATATTTTGTGATCAGGGCTGGTTCTAGACCAAAGGAGCCAATGGCAAAAATTTCCTTTGGCACCCCCCCCCCCCCCACACACACACATACACACACACACACCAAAAAAGAACATATCCCAGTTTAACATAACGCTATGTGGTGCAAGGTGTGGAGCTGGTCACTTGTATCAGACCTCTGACATTTGCCTTTTCACCCATATTGCATACTTTTTCTTGCAGGTTGTGTCTTAATTCAAGAAGTGTTCTAAGTACTTCAGCTTAGTATCTTTACTGACCCCTCTTTACCCCACACTACATAACTGACCCCTCTATACCCTACACTACATCACTGACCTTTCTATAACCATCACTGCATTACTGACCCCTCTATACAGTACACTGACCTCTATATACCTGCTAGTACATCCCTGATGCCTATATTCCCTAAGCTAAATCCCTGACGCCTCTATTCCCTACGCTACATCCCTGACGCCTCTATTCCCTATGCTACATCCCTGACGCCTCTATACCCTACGCTACATCCCTGATGCCTCTATTCCCTACGCTACATTCCTGATGCCTCTATAACCTACGCTACATCCCTGACGCCTCTATACCCTACGCTACATCCCTGACGCCTCTATACAGTACAATGCATTACTGATCCCTCTAGACCATACATCCTCATTACATCAGAGAGATAGTGAAACACTGGAAAAAATAAGGATAAAGTGGACTACAGAAACTGATGCTCTAAACAAAGGAGAGAGAGAGAGAGAGAGAGAGAGAAAAGCACAAGGGAAAGTGGGCAATCGGAACACCATAGAGAGAGGAGAGATAGAAATGCCTGAAAAAGTAAAGGGGGTTGGGTATGGCATCCGGCGCTCGGGATTCCAGCAGTCACATGATACCTAATCCTAATCCTCTGGGGGGGTGGCGGATAGGGCTAACCCTCAGGGGGTGGCAGCTAGGACTAACCCCCCCCTCCCCTCCTAGTGCCTTCCCTAACACCCGCTCCCCCGGTCCTAACCCTCCCTCCAATACTCGCCTTCGGGATGTTGGCTGTCTGTGTGCCGGCACCAGTCTCCCAAGTGGTGTCAGGATTCCAACATCGGTCAAATGACCGCCGGTATACCGTCTGCCGGGATGGTAAATGTATCCTGAGGACAGGTAGTGAGTGTGGAGGGATAGGTGGTTCAGTAAAATGTAACAGCTCAAACTGCGATCATTCACTGATAAATTGATTTATAGCTCTCCCTTTTTAACCATTGCAGTCATAAAAGCAATGTTTTTTAAACTTTTAAATAAAGCTTGTTAGCATCCCCAGCACACTGTATATGCTGGGAGATGTAGTTCTCAATATGAAAACATTTAATTACTGTATGAACTCTAATTCCCCAACTGAAACCTCTCACAAACACACACTCCTAAATCTAGTACACACACACACACATTTCCCCAGTACTGACAACTCTCATCACTTCCACACACTGACAACTCCCTCCTGCTCCTCTCCCCACTGACACTGACAGCTCCCTCACAGTCACACACATCCTCCACCCCCCCACACACACACTGATAGCACACATGCACAAATCCCCCCCTCCTCGACACTAACTGTCACGGACTGCTTGGGCAGCAGGGGGCAGGCTCTGACTTGAAGTGCTGAAATTCAACAGCTCTCTCGAACTTGCAAGGCATGGCTGTGCAGCTGTCTCCAGCCATCTCCTTGCCCACTGTGTAATTTGTGGCGTTCTCTGATGTTCCCCGCTCTGCCTCTACAACCGGCACATAATGTACAGCAGTGGTGACTCCTGAGTATGGGCCTGGAGAACTCCGCCTACCGGGGGGTAGGGATTAATAATTTCAAAGGGGCAGAGCTAGGAGTGAAGCAGTGGACAGCAGTTGAGGGGCGTTTCAAACTGTAACAGGGTTGGGACAATTTCAGTATCCTTCCCTCACCGTCTAATTGGTCAGTCCCACGCTGATTGCCATAGCGCCCTTTCGAGACTGCAGAACTCTATCCCTTAGCCACGGTTGGCACAGCTGGATGGTGCCCCTGGCAAGTGCCATCCTGGCCAAGGGGTAGATACGCCCCTGAGGGTCAGGGCCAGCAACAGAAATCTCGGGGCCCAGTACACTATCTCTGGGGCCACCTCAACCCCCCCCCTTAACTTGGCAGAGGGATCTTTAAAAAAAATGGAGCCTTTGACTCGGACCGTCAGTGAGGCCGGCAGGTGGTTTTCATACTGGGCTATCCAGCTCTTCGGTGGCGGTGGCAGGGACATTCAGAAAAGGGCCAGCACAGCAAAATGCATAATAATGGCAATACAGTATGGACCACAGGGACTGGACAAAGTGATGGGGTAAAAGGAGGGGGGAGGGTTTAGTTGGCCTGTTAATTGTTTTCCTGCTTAAATTGAGCAGTTGGTGGATACACTTTAAAAAGCAATATTGGCACTGTGGCCCCATTATTTCTGTTCTTAATACTTGGAGCCCTGAACAAGTGTCCCCTTTGTCCCCCCTGTCACCGGGCCTGTTCAGGCGTTACCTATGGAGAAGCTGCGACATGACATCCTAGGACACGATACTGCACCATGCATCACCATTATATTTCAGTGTGCCTTGTCAATATTTAAATCTTGTTCTGTGTGACGTGAGTTGTAAATGGTTGAAAATCTCTGTGCTACAGTATCGTCACCATGTAGTTATAACAACACCGCAAAACCACCAAAAGACGTGTTTTGGTAGAGGGACTGCTGGAGGGGCCCATTGGGGCCCCCAGTTTGCTACCCCACCCCAGTATACCTGTGCTGTAGCCAGTGGAAGGGGCACTATCTTCCCGGTGATCTCTTCGGGAAGATGGTGCCGCACATAGAAAGCAAAGACTCTGGCTGCACTCTCCTGCCCTCGCTCTAAGCAAGGTGATCGGGCCACAAAAGGACCCCTGTCGGACCTCGGCCTGTGGGCCACAAAAGGATGCATTGGGGGCGGCATGCGGCCCATGGGTTTGACATCCCTGCCCTAGAGTATCAAAATTTGTTTCACGGCACCCCTAGGCCAAAGTTTTTTTTATTGAGAAATTCAGAAAAAAATATAAAATTAAGTAAATTGTGTTTATAGCATGTCATCCTCAGGTTCAGTTATGTTGTGAGGGAATGGTTTTGCCAATTTAATAAAGTATAAATAATTTTAATTGGTCCTGGACCACCAAACTATGCTACCAGTGCAAGAACCCCAGTTTGGAAACTACTGCCATAAAATAAACCTTTTTTGTTTTTTTTAAACTACATGTAATACACCTTAGATCTCAGTTCCTAAAAGGTTTTAAACCCTTGCATACAGTAAACTACACATATTTAAAAATCCTACACCGGGCACAAGTGCTCACGGGCCAATTTCATGGCAGTCTCGGATAGGAGGGCATTGTGGATTCACCAAGGGAATGCTGATGCTGATGCTGACTCCAAGAAGAAAGGGAGTCTCTTCCCTATGAAGGTGAAGCCTTGTTTGGCGACGGCCTAGTTAATTTGATCTCGGCAGCTCCCGCAGGTAAGTCATCCTTCTTGCCCTATGTTCCCTCTCAACGGATGAAGACGCATCATTATCTGACGCAGTCATTTCGGCCCAATAGATATGCAAGAAGTTAAGATTCCCCTTTCTTTGCAGGTAGAGGAAGGAAAAGAGGGAAGAGGTCTGTAGCCTCTTCAAGATCGCAGGAGCAGAAATCGTCCTCTGCTTCTGCCAAATCCACTGCATGACGCTGGGGCTCTCTTGCAGGAGCCCGCACCAGTGGGGGGCACGTCTAAAACTCTTCAGTCAGTTCTAGATTCATTCGGACCTGGACTCGTGGGTTTTACAAATAGTGTCCCAAGGGTACAAACTGGGGTTTCAAGACGTTCCCCCTCACCGATTGATCAAATCAGCCTTAGTCAGCAGGGAGAAGGTTTTTATTCAAGCCTCTTCGTGGTCCCGAAGCCGGACGGCTCAGTTAGACCAATCTGAAATCTGAAATCCCTTAATTTCTACCTAAAGAAATTCAATTTCAAGATGGAATCTCTCAGGGTAGTGATCTTCAGTCCGGGGGATAAAGGAGATTTCATGGTTTTGGTAGACATAAAGGATGCCTACTTATATGTTCCCATTTAGCCACTGCATCAAGCTACCTGAGGTTTGCAATTCAGGATTGTCATTACCAATTTCAGACGTTGCCGTTTGGTCTGTCCACGGCTCCGAGGATTTTCACCAGGGTGATGGCGGAAATGATGGTCCTCCTTCGCAAGCAAGGAGTCACAATTATCCCGTACTTTGATGATCTCCTGATAAAGGCGAGATCCAGGGACCAGTTGGTGCAAAACATCTACTCTTCCTGACAGTTCTTCAACAACATGGTTGGCTCCTAAACTTGCCAAAATCGCAGTTGGTCCCAATGACGCGGTTGTTGTTTTTGGGAGTGATACTGGACACAGAAGAGGTTTTCTTCTAGTGGAAAGGCTCTGGAGATCCAGAGTCTGGTCAAACAAATTCTGAAACCAGCAAGAGTGTTAATCCATCAATGCATTCAGTTGCTGGGGAAGATGGTTGCGGCCTACGAGGCCATTCAGTTTGGCAGGTTCCATGCCAGAGTGTTACAGTGGGACCTGTTGGACAAGTGGTCCGGATCCCACCTACACATGCACCGGAGGATAATCCTGTCTTCCAAGACCAGAATCTCACTCCATTGGTGGCTGCACAGTTCTCACCACCTAGAGGGGCGATGGTTCGGGATCCAGGACGGGATCCTAGGGACCACGGATGCAACCCTCCGAGGCTGGAGAGCAGTCACACAGGGGGAAAACATCCAAGGAAGATGGTCAAGTCTTCCTTGGATGTTTTCATCTCCACATAAATGTTCTGGAGTTAAGGGCCATTTAATAACTGCAGACACAGTACGCACTGGGACGGGTGCCCAGCATCCTCTACGGACTAAGAGAAAAGGATTTACCGGTAGGTATTAAAATCCTATTTTCTCTAACGTCCTAGAGGATGCTGGGGACTCCGTAAGGACCATGGGGATAGACGGGCTCCGCAGGAGACATGGGCACTTTAAGAAAGACTTTAGTTCTGGGTGTGCACTGGCTCCTCCCTCTATGCCCCTCCTCCAGACCTCAGTTTGATACTGTACCCAGTGGAGACTGGGTGCTTTTCAGGAGCTCTCCTGAGCTTTCTGACAGAAAGTATTTTGTTAGGTTTTTAATTTTCAGGGAGCACTGCTGGCAACAGACTCCCTCATCGAGGGACTGAGGGGAGAGAAGCAGCCCTACTCTCTGAGTTGCAAGGTCCTGCTTCTTAGGCTACTGGACACCATTAGCTCCAGTGGGATTGGTACGCAGGATCTCACCCTCGCCGACAGTCCCAGAGCCGCGCCGCCGTCCCCCTCGCAGAGCCGGAAGATAGAAGCCGGGTGAGTATGAGAAGAAAAGAAGACTTCAGAGGCGCCAGAAGACTTCATGATCTTCACTGAGGTAACGCACAGCACTGCAGCTGTGCGCCTTTGCTCCCATACACCTCACATACTCTGGTCACTGTAAGGGTGCAGGGCGCAGGGGGGGCGCCCTGGGCAGCAATATAAACCTCTTTCGCAAAAATATAACATATATACAGCTGGGCACTTTATATATGTATAAGCCCCCACCAATTTTTGTTTAAGCGGGACAGAAGCCCGCCTCCGAGGGGGCGGGGCTTCTCCCTCAGCACTCACCAGCGCCATTTTTTCTCCACAGCACCGCTGAGAGGAAGCTCCCCGAACTCTCCCCTGCTTATACCACGTTAGACAAGAGGGTTGAAAAGAGGGGGGGGGGGGGGGCACATAATTCGCAAATTACATACAGCAGCACTACTGGGCAAACATTAAGTTACTGTTTTATTCCTGGGTTATATAGCGCTGGGGGGTGTGCTGGCATACTCTCTCTCTGTCTCTCCAAAGGGCCTTGTGGGGAAACTGTCTTCAGAAAAAGCATTCCCTGTGTGTGTAGTGTGTCGGTACACGTGTGTCGACATGTCTGAGGAAGAAGGCTATATTAGAGAGGAGCGGGAGCAAATGAATGTGGTGTCTCCGCCGACAGCTGATTGGATGGATATGTGGAATGTTTTAAATGCTAGTGTAAACTCATTGCACAAAAGATTAGACAAGGCAGAAGCTTTGGGACAGTCAGGGTTTAAACCCATGCCTGATCCTATGTTGCAGGGACTGTCAGGGTCTCATAAGCGCCCACTATCCCAGATTGTTGACACAGATACCGACACGGATTCTGACTCCAGTGTCGATTACGATGATGCAAAGTTACAGCCAAAATTGGCAAAATCCATTCGATTTATGATTATGCAATAAAAGATGTTTTGCACATCACAGAGGAACCCCCTGTCGCTGACAAGAGGGTACATATGTACAAGGGTAAGAAGCCTGAGGTAACCTTTCCCCCCTCACACGAGCTGAACGAGTTATGTGAAAAAGCTTGGGAATCTCCAGATAAAAGACTGCAGATTTCCAAAAGGATTCTTATGGCGTATGCTTTCCCATCAACGGATAGGTTACGATGGGAATCCTCCCCTAGGGTGGACAAAGCATTAACACACTTATCCAAGAAGGTAGCCCTCCCGTCCCAGGATACGGCTACCCTCAAAGAGTGTGCTGACCGCAAACAGGAGATTACCCTGAAGTCCATTTATACACATTCAGGTACCTTACTCAGACCGGCAATTGCGTCGGCCTGGGTGTGTAGTGCTGTAGCGGCATGGACAAATACCTTATCTGAGGGGATGGATAGCCTAGACAAGGATACTATTTTATTGACCCTGGGGCATATAAGAGATGCTGTCCTATATATGTGTGTATGCAAACTACAGGTGGTGCTGCAGGGCCCACACCCTTTTACTTGTCTTGTAGAGCAGCTCTGAAGCTGTTACAGTGCCCAGCTGCTGCAAGAAATCAGCTTGAATGCTTCAGGGGCTTGGGCATGGCCAACATGAGCCCCACACCGAAGGAGGGTGGGGGTGTTTAATGCAAACTTGGGGTTATCCAAGCGCCGCAAAAGGCCGCCATGCCCTGCATGCCCCTTTTCTCTTTCTCTTTTCATATACAGATGAGGGTTCCAGCCAACTTTGGCCCACTGCTTGGATGACATCACCGTATGCAAATCCGTCTGCTGCAGACCTTCCCCCAGGAATGCTTGCAATAGTTGTTGCATATGGTTTAATGTCTGAGGGTGCTTCAGTATTAGGCAGCCTTCCGCCCTCCCATGTTCATCTGAAAAGATGTGGTCTCCCTGCAGTTGTTGTCCCCAGACGAGAGTTCCCTTGTGCTTCCTCAGTTAAATCTCCTTAACTTGACGGGGGTGTGCCCGAGCAGCCGCCCTCCCCAGCCCTATCCCAACACATACTTATCTTGCATATGAGATCTCTTGATCATGAAGATAGTTCTCACAGGTTGAGGTTCATCCTGGCCCCGCTCCCCGCTGGAGATCGCTGATGGGGACAGCAGCGGGGCTTCAGCAGAAGGGTGAGTATGTGTGGCCAGAGACCTCCCTTCCCATGTGCAGGCCTGCAGAGTCTGCCGCGCAGGATGGGGCATGTGGCACTCTCCCTCCCAGGGGCTCTTCCAGATGTAGCTCCTCAGCAGTATTTTTCCCGGGCTGCGCGGCGCTCTCCCCGACTGGCATCCGCCCTGGAACACTGCCTTCCTCAACGCAACATCAGCAGGGGGCCCTGGCCTCATCACCATCCCAGGTCTTTCTCATGTATGTATCATGTATGTGTGTGTGATATATGTATGAATCATATATGTTTGTGATATATATATATATTCCATAGACAAAAAACCTTACGGTTTCACATGTCCCATTAAGGCTTCTTAGACATGATCGAAATTTCAGAAACCTGTTGTAACTCTTCCACTCAAACTCCAAAAAGCAATGAAATTCCGATCATTAAGGCTGACGCCTTAATGGACGTGTTCCTTGCGCAATACAGATATGGTATGCCATCACAGCCTGTGGGTAAGTGCAGATTCAGCACTCTCACAGAGTGAGATTGCTGTCACTCACACAATGGTGGAGCTGCTAATTCACAGATTTGTGTGCTCATTGGAATACACACATGCAGTCTATGCAACTGAAGGTCTGAGCAGTTTTGTGGTGCTCCCATCCCACACAGTGCCCACAACCATCCCATTCAGTCAACACAACAAAGCCACCTTGTTACAACATCCTTCTAACTCCATACATCCATCTCACTTAGTATACACATTTAGCTCCCTCAAACATCTTGGTTAATTGCTAAACTATAATACCCCATCTACGGTCTATGCATCTACACTTACTTCCCCTATACACCCCCATGCTGCCCGGTCTTCCCCAATCCCTACTGCTGTATTCTCCCATCTGTGCTAGTCTGTACTAACTTATCTGTACCATCTGTCTTTCCCCACCTGTGCATTGTCTGTACCACCGTTTCTTTCTCTCTGTGCTGCTCAGTGTTTCCTTCTTCAACGTCACTCTGCCTCCTCCAGTACATGGCACACTGTCTTCTCTCCCATCTGCACCAGTTTTCTACCCATCCATGCCAGTGTTTTCAACCCATCTGCACCATTTCCCCCATCTGCACCGCTCTGTCTCCCTTCCCATACTTGCTGCTTAATCTACCCCCTATCCACACCACTCTTACCCTATTCATGTAGCTGACATCCTGAAGGTAAATTTAGTGGATCCTGCGCTCTTGGCAGGGGGATAACCGCCACAGCCCACCCCCCAGTGGTCCGGAAACGCCTCCGTTGTGCAGACCATGCCCTGCCAATGGCATTCTAACGCTGTTTGCACGCCCCCCTCCTTCCCCGCAACCACCTCTGCCTATCCATCAGGCAGGGTGATAGCATCTCACTGGGCTCCTGGGGTACGCACGCGCAGTGCGGCCATTGCACGTGCGCACCTCACAAACTAATTCAGACTGCAATCGCTGCTGCTGCTGCGGTCTGAATTACCCCGTGTTTCTCTGTCCCCCCCATTAGTGCTGCTTAGTGTTCCCTCTATCCACACACTTCTGTTCCCCCATCCACACCGCTCTCCTCCCTCCAATCAACAACACTCTTACCTCATCTGAGCAGCTTTGTCTTCCGCTCAGACCTTCAGTTGCATAGACTGCATGTGTGTATTCCAATGAGCACACAAATCTGTGAATTAGCAGCTCCACCATTGTGTGAGTGACAGCAATCTCACTCTGTGAGAGTGCTGAATCTGCACTTACCCACAGGCTGTGATGGCATACCATATCTGTATTGCGCAAGGAACACGTCCATTAAGGCGTCAGCCTTAATGATCGGAATTTAATTGCTTTTTGGAGTTTGAGTGGAAGAGTTACAACAGGTTTCTGAAATTTCGATCATGTCTAAGAAGCCTTAATGGGACATGTGAAACCGTAAGGTTTTTTGTCTATGGAATTTCATCGCTTTTTTTAAATTTATTTTTTTTATTCAGAAATGTAAAATTTCACTTAAAGAATAAACATTTGATTTTTTAAATGTTTAATGAAAATGTTCGTATAACATCACTGTTCTGTGCAAAATTATTTTATTAACCAAACCAAATTGTTTAAGGTCCGTACACACTTAACGATTTAATGAGCGACGTCGCTCATTTTATCGTTAAGTGTGTATGCAGCCAGCGACAAACGATGCGCGGCCCCGCGGGTCGGCAACAATCTTCGCTGTCGGTAGGGCATGCAGGAAGGATGTGGACTGTCGTCCACGACCTTCATGCAGGGCTGGCGGGGGCGTGACGTCACTGAGCGATATGAGCGGTCATATCGCTCAGTGTGTACAGTCGGCCGCCGGCCGGCCCGGGAGGGGAAACATTAGACGATGTAGCTCACAGAGCGACATCGTTTAATGTGTACGGGCCTTTAGACTTTGGTCAAAATATTTTGCTGCCTTTGCAGCTGATGCAGGGAGGGGGGTAGGCGGCAGCAGCCTGTAACTGAGGCTGGAGGTAGGCGTGAAATGCATTGCTTGTACGTGTGAGTGCGTGGTGTCAGGTGCTGCGCGTGTATATGTGTGTGTGTGTCAGGTGCTGCCTGTGTATGTGTGTGTCAGCTCCTGTGTGTATGTGTGTGTCAGGTGCTGCGTGTATATATGAGTGTGTCTGATGGTGCGTGTGTATGCGTCAGCTGCCGCACGTGTGTGTGTGTGTGTGTGTGTGTGTGTGTCAGGTGTTGCGGGTGTATATGTGTGTGAGTATCAGGTGCTCCGCGTGTGTACAAGTGTATGTCTGGTGCTGTGCATGAATACGTATGTCTGTGTCAGGTGATGCGCGTGTACATGAGTGTGCGTCAGGTGCTGCGCGTGTACATGAGTGTGCATTAGGTGCTGCGCGTGTACATGAGTGTGCGTCAGGTGCTGCGTGTGTACATGAGTGTGCGTCAGGTGCTGCGCGTGTACATGTGTGTGCGTCAGGTGCTGCGCGTGTACATGTGTGTGCCTCAGGTGCTGCACGTGTCTATGTGTGTGTGAGTAAGGCACTGCGTGTGTATGTGTGTGTCTGATGGTGTGCGTGTATATGTATGTGTCAGGTGCTGCGTGTATATGCATGTGTCAGGTGCTGCGTGTATATGCATGTGTCAGGTGCTGCGTGTATATGCATGTGTCAGGTGCTGCGTGTATATGCATGTGTCAGGTGCTGCGTGTATATGCATGTGTCAGGTGCTGCGTGTATATGCATGTGTCAGGTGCTGCATGTTTATTTTATTGTGTCTGATGGTACGTGTGTGTGTCAGGTGCTGCACGTGTATATGTGTGTGTGTGTCAGGTGTTGCGCGTGTATGTGTGGGTCAGGTGCTGCATGTTTATTTTATTGTGTCTGATGCTACGTGTGTGTGTGTCAGGTGCCGCACGTGTATGTGTGTGTGTCAGGTGTTGCGCGTGTATGTGTGGGTCAGGTGCTGCATGTTTATTTTATTGTGTCTGATGCTACGTGTGTGTGTGTCAGGTGCCGCACGTGTATGTGTGTGTGTCAGGTGTTGCGCGTGTATGTGTGTGTCAGGTGCCGCGCGTGTATGTGTGTGTCAGGTGCCGTTCCCCTTCTTCCCATCCCAGCTCTCTCTGTAGAATACAGCTCTGCACCCAGAGAGAGGGAAAGACTAGGGGGCTGATCACTGCACTGCTCACTTTTTGGTCATGAGTTCGGCCTCCTGTTTCTTCCAGTGCTGTGTTCCTGCAGCCTAGCCCTCCCTGTTGTGCCAGAGAATCAGCCCTTCCTTCCCCTGACAGAGAGAGAGAGCCCGAGGCAGAGACACTCTTCCCGTAGCTGGCCTACCCCCAGTACTTCAGCACTGGCCATGCGGCAGTCAACAAAGGAGACCAGCAGGGGGTTCTGGCAGCATCAGCTGTGGCCGCAGCTGGATCGGGGAGGCCTGCAGTGTCTGAGGTGGGCAACACTTCCTCCGCCGCTGTCACCTTCCCCTGCCGGAGAGAAAGCCAGAGACATACCCTTCCCGCAGCTGGGATACCCCTAGTACCTCAGCGCTGGACAGGCAGAAGTCTATGGAGGGGACCGGCAGGGGTTTCGGGCCGCAGCAGTAGCAGCGGCCGCAGTCAGATCAGGGAGGCCTGCAGGGTCAGAACTGGGCAGCACTTCCACCAACACTGTCACCTCTGTGCTGGGCATGTACACCAGTCCGTACGGACGGAGGTGTCCACAACAGGCAGCAGTATAATGAGTCAGACAAACTCATTACACGCTGCCCACTGCTGCGCCGCATGCCCTCGATGGAGGAAGCCTAGATGCGGTCCCCAGCGGCAGCGAGGGAGAAGGGTGATCACATCACCCTTCAACCCGGCACCTCACAATCAGCTGGGGATCTGCAGTAGCTTCATCTCTCTCTTCCTCTCCCTCTCTGACAGCACAGCAGCCCCTCTGGGTCCCATGTAGCTCTGCCCCCCTGCTCACAGTTCACTCGGCCTCTCCTGATTAAAAAGAAAATAAGAGCCTGACCTGCTGCTCAGATGCGAGGAGGGGACGGGCGGTAGGTCCTCTGTGAGTACACTACACAGTCAAAATTAACTCTGACTCCTCACAACAGTGTGGACTGCAGGCGACGTCAGATGCCAATTTGGGTGTGCTTGCCGCACTACCTGCCCATCAAGCCCAACGTGGCATTTTGTATTAGGAACCCTATAACAGCATTCCAACATCCCTCCCTATGACGCTGCCATCCATACACTGCCGCTCTCATACATCCGTACACCGCCACTCTCATACATCCGCACACTGCCGCTCTCACACAACTGTACACTGTTGCTCTCATACATCCATACACTGCCGCTCTCATACATCCGTACAACCCCGCTCTCATACATCCGTACAACCCCGCACTCTTACAGCCGCACTCTTACAGCCGTACTCTTACAGCCGTACTCTTACAGCCGCACACTGCCGCACTCTTACAGCAGCACACCGCCGCACGCATACAGCCGCACACCATCGCACTCATACAGCCGCACACCGACGCAGTTATACAGCCGTACATTGCCGCTCTCATACATCCGCACACTGCCGCTCTCATACATCCGCACACTGCCGCTCACATCTATACATACATAGCCTCCATACATCTACACATCCAATCCCCGCGCAAGGGAACACTGAAATCACTATCACTTTTCCCCGGGGTGTGACCACAGCCAGCCACTACTCCGGCCACCTTCTTGTGACACCAAAATGCATCTTACCTATCATCAGGGTGGTGCTGCTGCTGGGGGCAGGTTGCTGCCTCAGTCTCCTAGTTGGTGCTGCGATTGGAGGGGGTACTGCTTCCCTGTGCTGCCACTGTCTCCCGGATCATCGTGCCGCTGGCTGAATTGCAGCTTGACGCTACTGCTGCCGGGAGTAACAGCTTCCTGACTGTTGTTGCTGGTGGCTGCCTACTGCTCATTGCCGCCGGAACACTGACCGGCTCGGCAGTGATGCTGGCGGAGGAGTAGTGGCGGTGGGGTGGTGCCTGCTCCCTTCCCTCGAGCATGCCGCAGTGTAAAAAAATAAATAATAGAGAGCATACCAGGGTGAGAGTCTGTATGGATCACAGTGATTACACGGGGCACAGCATAAGGACACCTTGCTGTGAGGGGCTCTGCCCACACAGATTGCTGCACCCTCTCTGATGTCAGCCGCTGCCCTCTCGTTCTCTGGGCGGCCAGTTCCAGTGTGAGGTAGGAGAGGAAGAGAACACACAGGTGTTAGGCGCCGTGGTCCGCGATGTCCTCGCGGCCCGGCGCCTAGCAACTAGGGACGCCGAGCGTGCTAGCCGCCGGCTCCCTAGCAACGCTAGGACGCCGGGTGCGCTGAGCCGCCTGGACCCTAGCAACGGGGACGCCACGGACGGACTGCGCTCCCCTTGCAGGGTCAATCAAGTGAACTACACACACACACTTGTCTTCTGGTCGTGCAGCAAGGCAGCTGCACGGCATTGTGCTAATCAGGCTCTGAACTTCTGATTGAAGGACTCCCTGCTAAATACCTTCTCAGTGCTTCACACAGACGCCGGTAATAGCTTCCTGCATGCTGCTTTGGTTTGCTGACGTCTGTTCCAGTTCTGCTGTGTCCGGTCATTCCTGTCCTCAGAGTTCCTGAATCTTAGTGTTGTCATCTCTTCCCAAGGAGTCTTCCAGTCCTCATTTACCCGCAACAGTCGCTAGAGGATCTCGTGTGGTTTTCGTGAGTGGCGGCTCTGCCGCGTGCTGCGGCCTAGGCCGCTTTATTTTGTATTCTGTGTTGGTGCATTTGCGGAGGTTTACGCTCCCACACTCCTCTCCGGAACTCGCCGGTGCCGGGTAGAAGAGTGGACAAGTGGGTATTTTGGTTGTCCTTTTCCCTGGCGGTTTTCCGCACATACTCTAGTTTAAAGTTAGTTTTGAGCCCCTGGCTTTGTTGTTTAGTAGAGGGCCCCTTGTTATCACCCTGTCTCGGATTTCTCTTTGTCTCCCATTAAGACCTGAGGGGGCATCGGAGTTGGGCAGACGTAATCCGCCCTTCAAACGCGGCTGCCATGGGCCCAAGCAACCATAGTCTCGCAAGAGATTTCTGACAGCACGGGCGAGACAACGGAGATAGGGCGCCAGGGGCTATTCCCGTTCCCACTCCCTTTCCAAGCATTACGTTCCAGTACTCAGGTCCTTGCTATAAGATATCCCCAGACCAGAGTATTGGAATCATAACAACAGGAGAGCAGCCCTGATATATAACAGAGGTGGAAGTTCTATAGGCAGCAGAGACGGAGACCAGCCAGCCAGTCTCCCAGTGCCCTGATCACTACACGCCGCCAGCACAGCATTACAGGAGGGTCCTATAGTGCTGCCCTGAGCTAACAGGTGTGTGTACCAGTGTGCTGCGCCCTGGTGTCTCTGAGAGGGGTGAGGTCACCGTGCCGCTTTAGTATATGGCTTTTCCTTAGTACTGTAAGTTACAGCCCTGCACTAGTAGTGGCAACTCTGCCCTATGTGAACCTGTGAGGTTATTTTCCTATTTACAGAATAACCGGGGAGAAGGCGGCCATATTGCGGCTCTCAAGAGAAGGCACTCTAGTACACCCCCTGCTGGCGGCCACTGCGCAGGCGCAACAAATTGAAATGCCCGATCTCTATAATGGGGCATATTTCTCTTAATTAAAAAAAACCTGTAACTTTCTGAAAAACCACAACCCCAAAAGGCACTTCACAGGGACATGCTCTATCTAATAAAACAAACCCCAAGTCATATATATATATATATATATATATATATAATAAGATTTTACTCACCGGTAAATCTATTTCTCTTAGTCCGTAGTGGATGCTGGGACTCCGTAAGGACCATGGGGAATAGCGGCTCCGCAGGAGACTTGGCACAACTAAAGAGAGCTTTAGGACTACCTGGTGTGCACTGGCTCCTCCCCCTATGACCCTCCTCCAGACCTCAGTTAGGATACTGTGCCCGGAAGAGCTGACACTAAGGAAGGATTTTGAATCCCGGGTAAGACTCATACCAGCCACACCAATCACACCGTACAACTAGAGATGAGCGCCTGAAATTTTTCGGGTTTTGTGTTTTGGTTTTGGGTTCGGTTCCGCGGCCGTGTTTTGGGTTCGAACGCGTTTTGGCAAAACCTCACCGAATTTTTTTTGTCGGATTCGGGTGTGTTTTGGATTCGGGTGTTTTTTTCCAAAAACACTAAAAAACAGCTTAAATCATAGAATTTGGGGGTCATTTTGATCCCAAAGTATTATTAACCTCAAAAACCATAATTTACACTCATTTTCAGTCTATTCTGAATACCTCACACCTCACAATATTATTTTTAGTCCTAAAATTTGCACCGAGGTCGCTGTGTGAGTAAGATAAGCGACCCTAGTGGCCGACACAAACACCGGGCCCATCTAGGAGTGGCACTGCAGTGTCACGCAGGATGTCCCTTCCAAAAAACCCTCCCCAAACAGCACATGACGCAAAGAAAAAAAGAGGCGCAATGAGGTAGCTGTGTGAGTAAGATTAGCGACCCTAGTGGCCGACACAAACACCGGGCCCATCTAGGAGTGGCACTGCAGTGTCACGCAGGATGGCCCTTCCAAAAAACCCTCCCCAAACAGCACATGACGCAAAGAAAAAAAGAGGCGCAATGAGGTAGCTGTGTGAGTAAGATTAGCGACCCTAGTGGCCGACACAAACACCGGGCCCATCTAGGAGTGGCACTGCAGTGTCACGCAGGATGGCCCTTCCAAAAAACCCTCCCCAAACAGCACATGACGCAAAGAAAAAAAGAGGCGCAATGAGGTAGCTGACTGTGTGAGTAAGATTAGCGACCCTAGTGGCCGACACAAACACCGGGCCCATCTAGGAGTGGCACTGCAGTGTCACGCAGGATGTCCCTTCCAAAAAACCCTCCCCAAACAGCACATGACGCAAAGAAAAAAAGAGGCGCAATGAGGTAGCTGTGTGAGTAAGATTAGCGACCCTAGTGGCCGACACAAACACCGGGCCCATCTAGGAGTGGCACTGCAGTGTCACGCAGGATGGCCCTTCCAAAAAACCCTCCCCAAACAGCACATGACGCAAAGAAAAAAAGAGGCGCAATGAGGTAGCTGTGTGAGTAAGATTAGCGACCCTAGTGGCCGACACAAACACCGGGCACATCTAGGAGTGGCACTGCAGTGTCACGCAGGATGTCCCTTCCAAAAAACCCTCCCCAAACAGCACATGACGCAAAGAAAAAAAGAGGCGCAATGAGGTAGCTGACTGTGTGAGTAAGATTAGCGACCCTAGTGGCCGACACAAACACCGGGCCCATCTAGGAGTGGCACTGCAGTGTCACGCAGGATGTCCCTTCCAAAAAACCCTCCCCAAACAGCACATGACGCAAAGAAAAAAAGAGGCGCAATGAGGTAGCTGACTGTGTGAGTAAGATTAGCGACCCTAGTGGCCGACACAAACACCGGGCCCATCTAGGAGTGGCACTGCAGTGTCACGCAGGATGTCCCTTCCAAAAAACCCTCCCCAATCAGCACATGATGCAAAGAAAAAGAAAAGAAAAAAGAGGTGCAAGATGGAATTGTCCTTGGGCCCTCCCACCCACCCTTATGTTGTATAAACAAAACAGGACATGCACACTTTAACCAACCCATCATTTCAGTGACAGGGTCTGCCACACGACTGTGACTGATATGACGGGTTGGTTTGGACCCCCCCCAAAAAAGAAGCAATTAATCTCTCCTTGCACAAACTGGCTCTACAGAGGCAAGATGTCCACCTCATCTTCACCCTCCGATATATCACCGTGTACATCCCCCTCCTCACAGATTATCAATTCGTCCCCACTGGAATCCACCATCTCAGCTCCCTGTGTACTTTGTGGAGGCAATTGCTGCTGGTCAATGTCTCCGCGGAGGAATTGATTATAATTCATTTTAATGAACATCATCTTCTCCACATTTTCTGGATGTAACCTCGTACGCCGATTGCTGACAAGGTGAGCGGCGGCACTAAACACTCTTTCGGAGTACACACTTGTGGGAGGGCAACTTAGGTAGAATAAAGCCAGTTTGTGCAAGGGCCTCCAAATTGCCTCTTTTTCCTGCCAGTATAAGTACGGACTGTGTGACGTGCCTACTTGGATGCGGTCACTCATATAATCCTCCACCATTCTATCAATGTTGAGAGAATCATATGCAGTGACAGTAGACGACATGTCCGTAATCGTTGTCAGGTCCTTCAGTCCGGACCAGATGTCAGCATCAGCAGTCGCTCCAGACTGCCCTGCATCACCGCCAGCGGGTGGGCTCGGAATTCTGAGCCTTTTCCTCGCACCCCCAGTTGCGGGAGAATGTGAAGGAGGAGATGTTGACAGGTCGCGTTCCGCTTGACTTGACAATTTTGTCACCAGCAGGTCTTTCAACCCCAGCAGACCTGTGTCTGCCGGAAAGAGAGATCCAAGGTAGGCTTTAAATCTAGGATCGAGCACGGTGGCCAAAATGTAGTGCTCTGATTTCAACAGATTGACCACCCGTGAATCCTTGTTAAGCGAATTAAGGGCTGCATCCACAAGTCCCACATGCCTAGCGGAATCGCTCCGTGTTAGCTCCTCCTTCAATGCCTCCAGCTTCTTCTGCAAAAGCCTGATGAGGGGAATGACCTGACTCAGGCTGGCAGTGTCTGAACTGACTTCACGTGTGGCAAGTTCAAAGGGCATCAGAACCTTGCACAACGTTGAAATCATTCTCCACTGCACTTGAGACAGGTGCATTCCACCTACTATATCGTGCTCAATTGTATAGGCTTGAATGGCCTTTTGCTGCTCCTCCAACCTCTGAAGCATATAGAGGGTTGAATTCCACCTCGTTACCACTTCTTGCTTCAGATGATGGCAGGGCAGGTTCAGTAGTTTTTGGTGGTGCTCCAGTTTTCTGTACGTGGTGCCTGTACGCCGAAAGTGTCCCGCAATTCTTCTGGCCACCGACAGCATCTCTTGCACGCCCCTGTCGTTTTTTAAAAAATTCTGCACCACCAAATTCAAGGTATGTGCAAAACATGGGACGTGCTGGAATTGGCCCAGATTTAATGCACACACAATATTGCTGGCGTTGTCCGATGCCACAAATCCACAGGAGAGTCCAATTGGGGTAAGCCATTCCGCGATGATCTTCCTCAGTTGCCGTAAGAGGTTTTCAGCTGTGTGCGTATTCTGGAAAGCGGTGATACAAAGCGTAGCCTGCCTAGGAAAGAGTTGGCGTTTGCGAGATGCTGCTACTGGTGCCGCCGCTGCTGTTCTTGCGGCGGGAGTCCATACATCTACCCAGTGGGCTGTCACAGTCATATAGTCCTGACCCTGCCCTGCTCCACTTGTCCACATGTCCGTGGTTAAGTGGACATTGGGTACAGCTGCATTTTTTAGGACACTGGTGACTCTTTTTCTGAGGTCTGTGTACATTTTCGGTATCGCCTGCCTAGAGAAATGGAACCTAGATGGTATTTGGTACCGGGGACACAGTACCTCCAACAAGTCTCTAGTTGGTTCTAGAGATGAGCGGGTTCGGTTTCTCTGAATCCGAACCCGCCAGAACTTCATGTTTTTTTTCACGGGTCCGAGCGACTCGGATCTTCCCGCCTTGCTCGGTTAACCCGAGCGCGCCCGAACGTCATCATGACGCTGTCGGATTCTCGCGAGGCTCGGATTCTATCGCGAGACTCGGATTCTATATAAGGAGCCGCGCGTCGCCGCCATTTTCACACGTGCATTGAGATTGATAGGGAGAGGACGTGGCTGGCGTCCTCTCCGTTTAGACACTTGATTTACTAATTTTGGGGAGCATTAGGAGTACTCAGTAGTGTACAGTGCAGAGTTTTGCTGATAGTGACCAGTGACCACCACTTTTATTTATAATCCGTTCTCTGCCTGAAAAAAGCGATACACAGCACACAGTGACTCAGTCACATACATACCATATCTGTGTGCACTGCTCAGGCTCAGGCCAGTGTGCTGCATCATCTATATATATTATATATCTGTCTGACTGCTCAGCTCACACAGCTTATAATTGTGGGGGAGACTGGGGAGCACTACTGCAGTGCCAGTTATAGGTTATAGCAGGAGCCAGGAGTACATAATATTATATTAAAATTAAACAGTGCACACTTTTGCTGCAGGAGTGCCACTGCCAGTGTGACTAGTGACCAGTGACCTGACCACCAGTATATAATATTAGTAGTATACTATCTCTTTATCAACCAGTCTATATTAGCAGCAGTATATACCACCTAGCCACAGCCGTGAACTACCGCACTGTACTGTCAGTGCGGTAGTTCACGGCTGTGGCTACCTCTGTGTCGGCACTCGGCAGCCCGTCCATAATTGTATATACCACCTAACCGTGGTTTTTTTTTCTTTCTTTATACATACATACTAGTTACGAGTATACTATCTCTTTATCAACCAGTGATATCCTCGATAAAGGGCGTGCAGCCCGAAACGCGTTGGAAGCAATTACTTGGTCCGTGCACTCTCAGCCACAGAGCGCACAGAAATAGAAGACATCTACGTCCGTCTTAACAAGCCGGGATCGTGAGCACCTGCAGCCGTACAGCTTGGTGCACAGAAGACGCGGCTGAACGAACAGCTGTTTTGCGGAGAACAAACAGCTAGCCGCCAGGAGCACTGCTTCTTCCCCACCGCTATCAAGGAAAAAGGTGGGTAGCATAGGGTCAGATAGGAAATCTTGCAAGATCCTGCAGAAAGACTGTCTCACGGAGCCGGCTACATAGAAACCCGGCAGGACCAGTAATAAAACACACAAAAGGGGCTGTAAACATTTACTAATCCTTTTTTTATTACAGGTATTGCACTGCAGTATTGCAACAATTAATTGTTGCAATATACTCTTACATATTGTTACAAGCGCCTTGATTCTAAAACAAACTGCCAGTATTTATCTCTTTATCCAGGGCTGCTCAAACACACCAAAAAAAAATCCCAGTGACAGCGCGGTATTTTTTTCCCATTTTTAAACTCTTTATCAACCAGTCTATATATTAGCAGCAGACACAGTACAGTGCGGTAGTTCACGGCTGTGGCTACCTCTGTGTCGGCACTCGGCAGCCCGTCCATAATTGTATATACCACCTAACCGTGGTTTTTTTTTCTTTCTTTATACATACATACTAGTTACGAGTATACTATCTCTTTATCAACCAGTCTATATATTAGCAGCAGACACAGTACAGTGCGGTAGTTCACGGCTGTGGCTACCTCTGTGTCGGCACTCGGCAGCCCGTCCATAATTGTATATACCACCTAACCGTGGTTTTTTTTTCTTTCTTTATACATACATACTAGTTACGAGTATACTATCTCTTTATCAACCAGTCTATATATTAGCAGCAGACACAGTACAGTGCGGTAGTTCACGGCTGTGGCTACCTCTGTGTCGGCACTCGGCAGCCCGTCCATAATTGTATATACCACCTAACCGTGGTTTTTTTTTCTTTCTTTATACATACATACTAGTTACGAGTATACTATCTCTTTATCAACCAGTCTATATATTAGCAGCAGACACAGTACAGTGCGGTAGTTCACGGCTGTGGCTACCTCTGTGTCGGCACTCGGCAGCCCGTCCATAATTGTATATACCACCTAACCGTGGTTTTTTTTTCTTTCTTTATACATACATACTAGTTACGAGTATACTATCTCTTTATCAACCAGTCTATATATTAGCAGCAGACACAGTACAGTGCGGTAGTTCACGGCTGTGGCTACCTCTGTGTCGGCACTCGGCAGCCCGTCCATAATTGTATATACCACCTAACCGTGGTTTTTTTTTCTTTCTTTATACATACATACTAGTTACGAGTATACTATCTCTTTATCAACCAGTCTATATATTAGCAGCAGACACAGTACAGTGCGGTAGTTCACGGCTGTGGCTACCTCTGTGTCGGCACTCGGCAGCCCGTCCATAATTGTATATACCACCTAACCGTGGTTTTTTTTTCTTTCTTTATACATACATACTAGTTACGAGTATACTATCTCTTTATCAACCAGTCTATATATTAGCAGCAGACACAGTACAGTGCGGTAGTTCACGGCTGTGGCTACCTCTGTGTCGGCACTCGGCAGCCCGTCCATAATTGTATATACCACCTAACCGTGGTTTTTTTTTCTTTCTTTATACATACATACTAGTTACGAGTATACTATCTCTTTATCAACCAGTCTATATATTAGCAGCAGACACAGTACAGTGCGGTAGTTCACGGCTGTGGCTACCTCTGTGTCGGCACTCGGCAGCCCGTCCATAATTGTATATACCACCTAACCGTGGTTTTTTTTTCTTTCTTTATACATACATACTAGTTACGAGTATACTATCTCTTTATCAACCAGTCTATATATTAGCAGCAGACACAGTACAGTGCGGTAGTTCACGGCTGTGGCTACCTCTGTGTCGGCACTCGGCAGCCCGTCCATAATTGTATATACCACCTAACCGTGGTTTTTTTTTCTTTCTTTATACATACATACTAGTTACGAGTATACTATCTCTTTATCAACCAGTCTATATATTAGCAGCAGACACAGTACAGTGCGGTAGTTCACGGCTGTGGCTACCTCTGTGTCGGCACTCGGCAGCCCGTCCATAATTGTATATACCACCTAACCGTGGTTTTTTTTTCTTTCTTTATACATACATACTAGTTACGAGTATACTATCTCTTTATCAACCAGTCTATATATTAGCAGCAGACACAGTACAGTGCGGTAGTTCACGGCTGTGGCTACCTCTGTGTCGGCACTCGGCAGCCCGTCCATAATTGTATACTAGTATCCAATCCATCCATCTTCATTGTTTACCTGAGGTGCCTTTTAGTTGTGCCTATTAAAATATGGAGAACAAAAATGTTGAGGTTCCAAAATTAGGGAAAGATCAAGATCCACTTCCACCTCGTGCTGAAGCTGCTGCCACTAGTCATGGCCGAGACGATGAAATGCCAGCAACGTCGTCTGCCAAGGCCGATGCCCAATGGCATAGTACAGAGCATGTCAAAACCAAAACACCAAATATCAGTAAAAAAAGGACTCCAAAACCTAAAATAAAATTGTCGGAGGAGAAGCGTAAACTTGCCAATATGCCATTTACCACACGGAGTGGCAAGGAACGGCTGAGGCCCTGGCCTATGTTCATGGCTAGTGGTTCAGCTTCACATGAGGATGGAAGCACTCAGCCTCTCGCTAGAAAACTGAAAAGACTCAAGCTGGCAAAAGCACCGCAAAGAACTGTGCGTTCTTTGAAATCCCAAATCCACAAGGAGAGTCCAATTGTGTCGGTTGCGATGCCTGACCTTCCCAACACTGGACGTGAAGAGCATGCGCCTTCCACCATTTGCACGCCCCCTGCAAGTGCTGGAAGGAGCACCCGCAGTCCAGTTCCTGATAGTCAGATTGAAGATGTCAGTGTTGAAGTACACCAGGATGAGGAGGATATGGGTGTTGCTGGCGCTGGGGAGGAAATTGACCAGGAGGATTCTGATGGTGAGGTGGTTTGTTTAAGTCAGGCACCCGGGGAGACACCTGTTGTCCGTGGGAGGAATATGGCCGTTGACATGCCAGGTGAAAATACCAAAAAAATCAGCTCTTCGGTGTGGAGGTATTTCACCAGAAATGCGGACAACAGGTGTCAAGCCGTGTGTTACCTTTGTCAAGCTGTAATAAGTAGGGGTAAGGACGTTAACCACCTCGGAACATCCTCCCTTATACGTCACCTGCAGCGCATTCATAATAAGTCAGTGACAAGTTCAAAAACTTTGGGTGACAGCGGAAGCAGTCCACTGACCAGTAAATCCCTTCCTCTTGTAACCAAGCTCACGCAAACCACCCCACCAACTCCCTCAGTGTCAATTTCCTCCTTCCCCAGGAATGCCAATAGTCCTGCAGGCCATGTCACTGGCAAGTCTGACGAGTCCTCTCCTGCCTGGGATTCCTCCGATGCATCCTTGCGTGTAACGCCTACTGCTGCTGGCGCTGCTGTTGTTGCCGCTGGGAGTCGATGGTCATCCCAGAGGGGAAGTCGTAAGCCCACTTGTACTACTTCCAGTAAGCAATTGACTGTTCAACAGTCCTTTGCGAGGAAGATGAAATATCACAGCAGTCATCCTACTGCAAAGCGGATAACTGAGGCCTTGGCATCCTGGGTGGTGAGAAACGTGGTTCCGGTATCCATCATTACTGCAGAGCCAACTAGAGACTTGTTGGAGGTACTGTGTCCCCGGTACCAAATACCATCTAGGTTCCATTTCTCTAGGCAGGCGATACCGAAAATGTACACAGACCTCAGAAAAAGAGTCACCAGTGTCCTAAAAAATGCAGCTGTACCCAATGTCCACTTAACCACGGACATGTGGACAAGTGGAGCAGGGCAGGGTCAGGACTATATGACTGTGACAGCCCACTGGGTAGATGTATGGACTCCCGCCGCAAGAACAGCAGCGGCGGCACCAGTAGCAGCATCTCGCAAATGCCAACTCTTTCCTAGGCAGGCTACGCTTTGTATCACCGCTTTCCAGAATACGCACACAGCTGAAAACCTCTTACGGCAACTGAGGAAGATCATCGCGGAATGGCTTACCCCAATTGGACTCTCCTGTGGATTTGTGGCATCGGACAACGCCAGCAATATTGTGTGTGCATTAAATCTGGGCCAATTCCAGCACGTCCCATGTTTTGCACATACCTTGAATTTGGTGGTGCAGAATTTTTTAAAAAACGACAGGGGCGTGCAAGAGATGCTGTCGGTGGCCAGAAGAATTGCGGGACACTTTCGGCGTACAGGCACCACGTACAGAAAACTGGAGCACCACCAAAAACTACTGAACCTGCCCTGCCATCATCTGAAGCAAGAAGTGGTAACGAGGTGGAATTCAACCCTCTATATGCTTCAGAGGTTGGAGGAGCAGCAAAAGGCCATTCAAGCCTATACAATTGAGCACGATATAGTAGGTGGAATGCACCTGTCTCAAGTGCAGTGGAGAATGATTTCAACGTTGTGCAAGGTTCTGATGCCCTTTGAACTTGCCACACGTGAAGTCAGTTCAGACACTGCCAGCCTGAGTCAGGTCATTCCCCTCATCAGGCTTTTGCAGAAGAAGCTGGAGGCATTGAAGGAGGAGCTAACACGGAGCGATTCCGCTAGGCATGTGGGACTTGTGGATGCAGCCCTTAATTCGCTTAACAAGGATTCACGGGTGGTCAATCTGTTGAAATCAGAGCACTACATTTTGGCCACCGTGCTCGATCCTAGATTTAAAGCCTACCTTGGATCTCTCTTTCCGGCAGACACAGGTCTGCTGGGGTTGAAAGACCTGCTGGTGACAAAATTGTCAAGTCAAGCGGAACGCGACCTGTCAACATCTCCTCCTTCACATTCTCCCGCAACTGGGGGTGCGAGGAAAAGGCTCAGAATTCCGAGCCCACCCGCTGGCGGTGATGCAGGGCAGTCTGGAGCGACTGCTGATGCTGACATCTGGTCCGGACTGAAGGACCTGACAACGATTACGGACATGTCGTCTACTGTCACTGTATATGATTCTCTCAACATTGATAGAATGGTGGAGGATTATATGAGTGACCGCATCCAAGTAGGCACGTCACACAGTCCGTACTTATACTGGCAGGAAAAAGAGGCAATTTGGAGGCCCTTGCACAAACTGGCTTTATTCTACCTAAGTTGCCCTCCCACAAGTGTGTACTCCGAAAGAGTGTTTAGTGCCGCCGCTCACCTTGTCAGCAATCGGCGTACGAGGTTACATCCAGAAAATGTGGAGAAGATGATGTTCATTAAAATGAATTATAATCAATTCCTCCGCGGAGACATTGACCAGCAGCAATTGCCTCCACAAAGTACACAGGGAGCTGAGATGGTGGATTCCAGTGGGGACGAATTGATAATCTGTGAGGAGGGGGATGTACACGGTGATATATCGGAGGGTGAAGATGAGGTGGACATCTTGCCTCTGTAGAGCCAGTTTGTGCAAGGAGAGATTAATTGCTTCTTTTTTGGGGGGGGTCCAAACCAACCCGTCATATCAGTCACAGTCGTGTGGCAGACCCTGTCACTGAAATGATGGGTTGGTTAAAGTGTGCATGTCCTGTTTTGTTTATACAACATAAGGGTGGGTGGGAGGGCCCAAGGACAATTCCATCTTGCACCTCTTTTTTCTTTTCTTTTTCTTTGCATCATGTGCTGATTGGGGAGGGTTTTTTGGAAGGGACATCCTGCGTGACACTGCAGTGCCACTCCTAGATGGGCCCGGTGTTTGTGTCGGCCACTAGGGTCGCTAATCTTACTCACACAGTCAGCTACCTCATTGCGCCTCTTTTTTTCTTTGCGTCATGTGCTGTTTGGGGAGGGTTTTTTGGAAGGGACATCCTGCGTGACACTGCAGTGCCACTCCTAGATGGGCCCGGTGTTTGTGTCGGCCACTAGGGTCGCTAATCTTACTCACACAGCTACCTCATTGCGCCTCTTTTTTTCTTTGCGTCATGTGCTGTTTGGGGAGGGTTTTTTGGAAGGGACATCCTGCGTGACACTGCAGTGCCACTCCTAGATGTGCCCGGTGTTTGTGTCGGCCACTAGGGTCGCTAATCTTACTCACACAGCTACCTCATTGCGCCTCTTTTTTTCTTTGCGTCATGTGCTGTTTGGGGAGGGTTTTTTGGAAGGGACATCCTGCGTGACACTGCAGTGCCACTCCTAGATGGGCCCGGTGTTTGTGTCGGCCACTAGGGTCGCTAATCTTACTCACACAGCTACCTCATTGCGCCTCTTTTTTTCTTTGCGTCATGTGCTGTTTGGGGAGGGTTTTTTGGAAGGGCCATCCTGCGTGACACTGCAGTGCCACTCCTAGATGGGCCCGGTGTTTGTGTCGGCCACTAGGGTCGCTAATCTTACTCACACAGCTACCTCATTGCGCCTCTTTTTTTCTTTGCGTCATGTGCTGTTTGGGGAGGGTTTTTTGGAAGGGACATCCTGCGTGACACTGCAGTGCCACTCCTAGATGGGCCCGGTGTTTGTGTCGGCCACTAGGGTCGCTAATCTTACTCACACAGCTACCTCATTGCGCCTCTTTTTTTCTTTGCGTCATGTGCTGTTTGGGGAGGGTTTTTTGGAAGGGACATCCTGCGTGACACTGCAGTGCCACTCCTAGATGTGCCCGGTGTTTGTGTCGGCCACTAGGGTCGCTAATCTTACTCGCACAGCTACCTCATTGCGCCTCTTTTTTTCTTTGCGTCATGTGCTGTTTGGGGAGGGTTTTTTGGAAGGGACATCCTGCGTGACACTGCAGTGCCACTCCTAGATGGGCCCGGTGTTTGTGTCGGCCACTAGGGTCGCTAATCTTACTCACACAGCTACCTCATTGCGCCTCTTTTTTTCTTTGCGTCATGTGCTGTTTGGGGAGGGTTTTTTGGAAGGGCCATCCTGCGTGACACTGCAGTGCCACTCCTAGATGGGCCCGGTGTTTGTGTCGGCCACTAGGGTCGCTAATCTTACTCACACAGCTACCTCATTGCGCCTCTTTTTTTCTTTGCGTCATGTGCTGTTTGGGGAGGGTTTTTTGGAAGGGACATCCTGCGTGACACTGCAGTGCCACTCCTAGATGGGCCCGGTGTTTGTGTCGGCCACTAGGGTCGCTTATCTTACTCACACAGCGACCTCGGTGCAAATCTTAGGACTAAAAATAATATTGTGAGGTGTGAGGTATTCAGAATAGACTGAAAATGAGTGTAAATTATGGTTTTTGAGGTTAATAATACTTTGGGATCAAAATGACCCCCAAATTCTATGATTTAAGCTGTTTTTTAGTGTTTTTTGAAAAAAACACCCGAATCCAAAACACACCCGAATCCGACAAAAAAAATTCGGTGAGGTTTTGCCAAAACGCGTTCGAACCCAAAACACGGCCGCGGAACCGAACCCAAAACCAAAACACAAAACCCGAAAAATTTCAGGCGCTCATCTCTAGTTGGCTCTGCAGTAATGATGGATACCGGAACCACGTTTCTCACCACCCAGGATGCCAAGGCCTCAGTTATCCGCTTTGCAGTAGGATGACTGCTGTGATATTTCATCTTCCTCGCAAAGGACTGTTGAACAGTCAATTGCTTACTGGAAGTAGTACAAGTGGGCTTACGACTTCCCCTCTGGGATGACCATCGACTCCCAGCGGCAACAACAGCAGCGCCAGCAGCAGTAGGCGTTACACGCAAGGATGCATCGGAGGAATCCCAGGCAGGAGAGGACTCGTCAGAATTGCCAGTGACATGGCCTGCAGGACTATTGGCATTCCTGGGGAAGGAGGAAATTGACACTGAGGGAGTTGGTGGGGTGGTTTGCGTGAGCTTGGTTACAAGAGGAAGGGATTTACTGGTCAGTGGACTGCTTCCGCTGTCACCCAAAGTTTTTGAACTTGTCACTGACTTATTATGAATGCGCTGCAGGTGACGTATAAGGGAGGATGTTCCGAGGTGGTTAACGTCCTTACCCCTACTTATTACAGCTTGACAAAGGGAACACACGGCTTGACACCTGTTGTCCGCATTTCTGGTGAAATACCTCCACACCGAAGAGCTGATTTTTTTGGTATTTTCACCTGGCATGTCAACGGCCATATTCCTCCCACGGACAACAGGTGTCTCCCCGGGTGCCTGACTTAAACAAACCACCTCACCATCAGAATCCTCCTGGTCAATTTCCTCCCCAGCGCCAGCAACACCCATATCCTCCTCATCCTGGTGTACTTCAACACTGACATCTTCAATCTGACTATCAGGAACTGGACTGCGGGTGCTCCTTCCAGCACTTGCAGGGGGCGTGCAAATGGTGGAAGGCGCATGCTCTTCACGTCCAGTGTTGGGAAGGTCAGGCATCGCAACCGACACAATTGGACTCTCCTTGTGGATTTGGGATTTCAAAGAACGCACAGTTCTTTGCGGTGCTTTTGCCAGCTTGAGTCTTTTCAGTTTTCTAGCGAGAGGCTGAGTGCTTCCATCCTCATGTGAAGCTGAACCACTAGCCATGAACATAGGCCAGGGCCTCAGCCGTTCCTTGCCACTCCGTGTGGTAAATGGCATATTGGCAAGTTTACGCTTCTCCTCCGACAATTTTATTTTAGGTTTTGGAGTCCTTTTTTTACTGATATTTGGTGTTTTGGTTTTGACATGCTCTGTACTATGCCATTGGGCATCGGCCTTGGCAGACGACGTTGCTGGCATTTCATCGTCTCGGCCATGACTAGTGGCAGCAGCTTCAGCACGAGGTGGAAGTGGATCTTGATCTTTCCCTAATTTTGGAACCTCAACATTTTTGTTCTCCATATTTTAATAGGCACAACTAAAAGGCACCTCAGGTAAACAATGGAGATGGATGGATTGGATACTAGTATACAATTATGGACGGGCTGCCGAGTGCCGACACAGAGGTAGCCACAGCCGTGAACTACCGCACTGTACTGTGTCTGCTGCTAATATATAGACTGGTTGATAAAGAGATAGTATACTCGTAACTAGTATGTATGTATAAAGAAAGAAAAAAAACCACGGTTAGGTGGTATATACAATTATGGACGGGCTGCCGAGTGCCGACACAGAGGTAGCCACAGCCGTGAACTACCGCACTGTACTGTGTCTGCTGCTAATATATAGACTGGTTGATAAAGAGATAGTATACTCGTAACTAGTATGTATGTATAAAGAAAGAAAAAAAAAACACGGTTAGGTGGTATATACAATTATGGACGGGCTGCCGAGTGCCGACACAGAGGTAGCCACAGCCGTGAACTACCGCACTGTACTGTGTCTGCTGCTAATATATAGACTGGTTGATAAAGAGATAGTATACTCGTAACTAGTATGTATGTATAAAGAAAGAAAAAAAAACCACGGTTAGGTGGTATATACAATTATGGACGGGCTGCCGAGTGCCGACACAGAGGTAGCCACAGCCGTGAACTACCGCACTGTACTGTGTCTGCTGCTAATATATAGACTGGTTGATAAAGAGATAGTATACTCGTAACTAGTATGTATGTATAAAGAAAGAAAAAAAAACCACGGTTAGGTGGTATATACAATTATGGACGGGCTGCCGAGTGCCGACACAGAGGTAGCCACAGCCGTGAACTACCGCACTGTACTGTGTCTGCTGCTAATATATAGACTGGTTGATAAAGAGATAGTATACTCGTAACTAGTATGTATGTATAAAGAAAGAAAAAAAAACCACGGTTAGGTGGTATATACAATTATGGACGGGCTGCCGAGTGCCGACACAGAGGTAGCCACAGCCGTGAACTACCGCACTGTACTGTGTCTGCTGCTAATATATAGACTGGTTGATAAAGAGATAGTATACTCGTAACTAGTATGTATGTATAAAGAAAGAAAAAAAACCACGGTTAGGTGGTATATACAATTATGGACGGGCTGCCGAGTGCCGACACAGAGGTAGCCACAGCCGTGAACTACCGCACTGTACTGTGTCTGCTGCTAATATATAGACTGGTTGATAAAGAGATAGTATACTCGTAACTAGTATGTATGTATAAAGAAAGAAAAAAAAACCACGGTTAGGTGGTATATACAATTATGGACGGGCTGCCGAGTGCCGACACAGAGGTAGCCACAGCCGTGAACTACCGCACTGTACTGTGTCTGCTGCTAATATATAGACTGGTTGATAAAGAGATAGTATACTCGTAACTAGTATGTATGTATAAAGAAAGAAAAAAAAACCACGGTTAGGTGGTATATACAATTATGGACGGGCTGCCGAGTGCCGACACAGAGGTAGCCACAGCCGTGAACTACCGCACTGTACTGTGTCTGCTGCTAATATATAGACTGGTTGATAAAGAGATAGTATACTCGTAACTAGTATGTATGTATAAAGAAAGAAAAAAAAACCACGGTTAGGTGGTATATACAATTATGGACGGGCTGCCGAGTGCCGACACAGAGGTAGCCACAGCCGTGAACTACCGCACTGTACTGTGTCTGCTGCTAATATATAGACTGGTTGATAAAGAGATAGTATACTCGTAACTAGTATGTATGTATAAAGAAAGAAAAAAAAAACCACGGTTAGGTGGTATATACAATTATGGACGGGCTGCCGAGTGCCGACACAGAGGTAGCCACAGCCGTGAACTACCGCACTGTACTGTGTCTGCTGCTAATATATAGACTGGTTGATAAAGAGATAGTATACTCGTAACTAGTATGTATGTATAAAGAAAGAAAAAAAAACCATGGTTAGGTGGTATATACAATTATGGACGGGCTGCCGAGTGCCGACACAGAGGTAGCCACAGCCGTGAACTACCGCACTGTACTGTGTCTGCTGCTAATATATAGACTGGTTGATAAAGAGATAGTATACTCGTAACTAGTATGTATGTATAAAGAAAGAAAAAAAAACCACGGTTAGGTCACTGGTATATACAATTATGGACGGGCTGCCGAGTGCCGACACAGAGGTAGCCACAGCCGTGAACTACCGCACTGTACTGTGTCTGCTGCTAATATAGACTGGTTGATAAAGAGATAGTATACTACTAATATTATATACTGGTGGTCAGGTCACTGGTCACTAGTCACACTGGCAGTGGCACTCCTGCAGCAAAAGTGTGCACTGTTTAATTTTAATATAATATTATGTACTCCTGGCTCCTGCTATAACCTATAACTGGCACTGCAGTAGTGCTCCCCAGTCTCCCCCACAATTATAAGCTGTGTGAGCTGAGCAGTCAGACAGATATATAATATATATAGATGATGCAGCACACTGGCCTGAGCCTGAGCAGTGCACACAGATATGGTATGTGACTGAGTCACTGTGTGCTGTGTATCGCTTTTTTCAGGCAGAGAACGGATTATAAATAAAAGTGGTGGTCACTGGTCACTATCAGCAAAACTCTGCACTGTACACTACTGAGTACTCCTAATGCTCCCCAAAATTAGTAAATCAAGTGTCTCTCTAATCTATTCTAATTCTAAACGGAGAGGACGCCAGCCACGTCCTCTCCCTATCAATCTCAATGCACGTGTGAAAATGGCGGCGACGCGCGGCTCCTTATATAGAATCCGAGTCTCGCGATAGAATCCGAGCCTCGCGAGAATCCGACAGCGTCATGATGACGTTCGGGCGCGCTCGGGTTAACCGAGCAAGGCGGGAAGATCCGAGTCGCTCGGACCCGTGAAAAAAAACATGAAGTTCTGGCGGGTTCGGATTCAGAGAAACCGAACCCGCTCATCTCTACGTACAACTCGTGATATTATACCCAGTTAACAGTATGACAACAACGGAGCCTCTGCACAGATGGCTCTCAACAATAACCCTTTTGTTAACAATAACTATGTACAAGTACTTGGGATGGGCGCCCAGCATCCACTACGGACTACGAGAAATAGATTTACCGGTGAGTAAAATCTTATTTTCTCTGACGTCCTAAGTGGATGCTGGGACTCCGTAAGGACCATGGGGATTATATCAAAGCTCCCAAACGGGAGGGAGAGTGCGGATGACTCTGCAGCACCGAATGAGCGAACTCCAGGTCCTCCTCAGCCAGGGTGTCAAACTTGTAAAATCTTGCAAATGTGTTTGACCCCGACCAAGTAGCAGCTCGGCAAAGTTGTAAAGCAGAGACCCCTCGGGCAGCCGCCCAAGAAGAGCCCACCTTCCTCATGGAATGGGCTTTTACTGATCTAGAATGCGGCAGTCCCGCCGCAGAATGTGCAAGCTGAATTGTGCTACATATCCAGCGAGCAATAGTCTGCTTTGAAGCAGGAGCACCCATCTTGTTTGGTGCGTAGAGGATAAACAGCGAGTCAGTTTTCCTGACTCCAGTCATTCTGGAAACATAAATTTTCAGGGCCCTGACTACATCCAGCAACTTGGAATCCTCCAAGTTCCGAGTAGCCGCAGGCACCACAATAGGTTGGTTCAAATGAAACGCTGAAACCACCTTAGGCAGAAATTGGGGATGAGTCCTCAATTCCGCCCTATCCATATGGAAAATCACATAAGGGCTTTTACATGACAAAGCCGCCAACTCTGACACACGCCTGGCCGAAGCCAGGGCCAATAGCATGACCACTTTCGACGTGAGATATTTTAACTCCACGGTTTTAAGTGGCTCAAACCAATGTGATTTAAGGAAATCCAACACCACGTTGAGATCCCAAGGTGCCACTGGAGGCACAAAAGGAGGCTGAATATGCAGCACTCCTTTAACAAAAGTCTGAACTTCCGGCAGGGAAGCCAGTTCTTTTTGGAAGAAAATCGACAGAGCCGAAATCTGGACCTTAATGGACCCCAATTTGAGGCCCATATTCACCCCTGACTGTAGGAAGTGCAGGAATCGACCCAGTTGAAATTCCTCCGTTGGGGCCTTCCTGTCCTCACACCAAGCAACATATTTTCGCCATATGTGGTGATAATGTTTTGCGGTCACGTCCTTCCTGGCTTTGATCAGCGTAGGAATGACTTCCTCCGGAATGCCCTTTTCCTTCAGGATCCGGTGTTCAACAGCCATGCCGTCAAACGCAGCCGCGGTAAGTCTTGGAACAGACAAGGCCCCTGCTGCAGCAGGTCTTGTCTGAGCGGTAGAGGCCATGGGTCCTCCGAGATCATTTCTTGAAGTTCTGGGTACCAAGCTCTTCTTGGCCAATCCGGAATAATTAGTATAGTTCTTACTCTTCTCCTTCTTATTATCCTCAGCACCCTTGGTATGAGAGGAAGAGGAGGAAACACATAAACCGACCGGTACACCCACGGTGTCACTAGAGCGACCAACGCTATCGCCTGAGGGTCCCTTGACCTGGCGCAATAGTTTTCTAGCTTTTTGTTGAGGCGGGACGCCATCATGTCCACCTGTGGCCATTCCCATCGGTTTGTAATCAGCCGGAAGACTTCTGGATGAAGTCCCCACTCTCCCGTATCTGCTGAGGAAGTCTGCTTCCCAGTTGTCCACTCCCGGAATAAACACTGCCGACAGTGCTAACACGTGATTTTCCGCCCATCGGAGAATCTTCGTGGCTTCTGCCATCGCCATCCTGCTTCTCGTGCCGCCTTGTCGGTTTACATGGGCGACCGCCGTGATGTTGTCTGACTGAATCAGTACTGGCTGACTTTGAAGCAGGGGTCTTGCCTGACTTAGGGCATTGTAAATAGCTCTTAGTTCCAGAATATTTATGTGTAGGGACATTTCCTGGCTTGACCATAGTCCCTGGAAATTTCTTCCCTGTGTGACTGCTCCCCAGCCTCGAAGGCTGGCGTCCGTGGTTACCAGGACCCAGTCCTGTATGCCGAATCTGCGGCCCTCCAGAAGATGAGCACTCTGCAGCCACCACAGTAGAGACACCCTGGTCCTTGCAGACAGGGTTATCCTCTGATGCATCTGAAGATGCGATCCGGACCACTTGTCCAACAGATCCCACTGAAAGATCCGTGCATGGAACCTTCCGAACGGAATTGCTTCGTAAGAAGCTACCATCTTTCCCAGGACTCGCGTGCAGTGGTGCACCGACACCTGTTTTGGTCTTAGGAGGTCTCTGACTAGCGATGACAACTCCTTGTCCTTCTCCTCCGGGAGAAACACCCTTTTCTGTTCTGTGTCCAGAACCATCCCCAGGAACAATAGACGTGTTGCAGGAACCAGCTGCGACTTTGGAATATTCAGGATCCAGCCGTGCTGTTGTAGCACCTGCCGAGCAAGTGCTACTCCGATCAACAACTGTTCCTTGGACCTCGCCTTTATCAGGAGATCGTCCAAGTACGGGATAATTATAACTCCCTTTTTTCGCAGGAGTATCATCATCTCGGCCATTACCTTGGTAAACACCCTCGGTGCTGTGGACAGACCAAACGGCAGCGTCTGGAATTGGTAATGACAGTCCTGTACCACAAATCTGAGGTACTCCTGGTGAGGAGAGTAAATGGGGACATGCAGGTAAGCATCCTTGATGTCCAGTGATACCATGTAATCCCCTTCCTCCAGGCTTGAGATAACCGCCCTGAGCGATTCCATCTTGAACTTGAACCGTTTTATATACGTGTTCAAAGATTTAAAATTTAAAATGGGTCTCACCGAACCGTCCGGTTTCGGTACCACAAACATTGTGGAATAGTAACCCCTTCCTTGTTGAAGGAGGGGTACCTTGACTATCACCTGCTGCAAATACAGCTTGTGAATTTGCCTCTATCACAGCCTCCCTGTCCAAGGGAGATGTTGGCAAGGCAGATTTTAGGAAACGGCGAGGGGGAGACGTCTCGAATTCCAGCTTGAATCCCTGAGACACTACTTGTAGAATCCAGGGATCCACCTGTGAGCAAGCCCACTTATTGCTGAAGCACTTGAGACGGGCCCCCACCGCACCTGGCTCCACCAGTGGAGCCCCAGCGTCATGCTGTGGACTTAGCGGAAGCGGGGGAGGACTTTTGTTCCTGGGAACTGGCTGTATATATATATATATATATATGCACACACACTCATGTATATACATGTATACACAAATACACGTATGTACATGTTTATGTATGTATAATACACTGATAGAGTACATTGTATTTATGAATTAATTGCTTCCCGATTCTGCAGCAGCATCATCAGCACCATCAGTGTTACACACAGTCACTTCACACTGACTGCTGCACAACACATCACTTAATTTCCGGGCCGCCCGCCACCTGGTGAAGAGACATGGGAGATGAAGGACCAGCAGTGCCACGTTGAGCGGAAGTATTGTGAATTAGTTACCCACACACTCCTTGTGACACCTGCTCCCCGTCTGCCCTCCCACCCGCCGCCTGCCATCCGGAACCCGCACTGACAAGTAAGTCTCAGCAGAATGTGTCTGCCGGCGGCTCCCAGTCCCCCCTAGAGGAACACTGCCAGTGGTGTGGCAGCCGCGGCAAACTAGGACTGAGAGACCGCAGCGGGAGGAAAGCACGGGTGGGCGGGAGGAGAGCATAGGCGGACATCACCACGTCACATTGCAAGGTGACACCAGTCCCCCCAGTGAGGCCGCCGACGAATGCACTCAGCATAGTATTAGCAGCAGGCAGAGGGGGGGCGGGCGCAGCGGTGGTGGGAGGTACGGAAATGAGCTACAGGCTAGGCTCCACCGATCACACACTCAGCGATCACTGTGCCACAGCAAGCGTGGCGTGCAGCGGTGCTGGACATTAGGGAGTGCCTGTGCGCACCAGGCACCCCCTGTACGCACGCCTATGCGCTACCACCCCCCATATGCCACACTACATCACTATGCTATAGCCCTCCCATATGCTGCACTTCATAGTTACACTATACCCCCCATACAACATACTACATCACCACCCTACACTACTCACAATAAAATTAAAACATCCCAGTTCCTCTTTCTTAATGAGCTCACGTGAGTTCTCTCCCCAACGGAGCTCCAGACCAAGTAACAATGAAGACACCAGCAGCGTGTAGGGGGCAGGCCTGGTCCACTTGTCAGGAGAGAGCAGTCACTGGAGGGTAAGAAGGGGGCGGGGCCTAGTCCTACAGACGGGAGAGAGCACAGACAGGAGAGAGCAAGGTACAGGGGTAGAAGGGGACGGCTGATGTGAAGAAGGGGGCGGGGCCTATTCTGCATCCTTTCAAAATTCGACTTTTTAAAATTCGACATTTGACAAATTCGACTTTTCTGCAATGGTACAAATGCGGCAATTCAACAAAAGTATATTCAATTGAAGTTTGTAAATTCGACAACAGTGCTTTTAAACAGTAAATTCGTCATTTTCAATCCGCCACACTTTGCAGGCGGAATCTAATAAAAAAAATTTAAAACATGTTTTTTTTGGGGTAATAGCATATCTATTTATATTAGAAGGGATTAGGTACTTGGTTTGTCTTTTTTGGAGGCACAAGTATTAAAAACCCGGAAAAGAAAAATTGCGTGGGGTCCCCCCTCCAAAGCATAACCAGCCTCGGGCTCTTCGAGCCGGTCCTGGTTCTAAAAATCCGGGGGAAAAACGGACAGGGGATCCCCCGTATTTTTAAAACCAGCTCCGGGCTCTGCGCCTGGTGCAAAAAATACGGGGGACAAAAAGAGTAGGGTCCCCCATTATTTTTACACCAGCATCGGGCTCCACTAGCTGGACAGATAATGCCACAGCCGGGGGTCACTTTTATACAGTGCCCTGCGGCCGTGGCATTAAATATCCAACTAGTCACCCCTGGCCGGGGTACCCTGGGGGAGTGGGGACCCCTTCAATCAAGGGGTCCCCCCCCAGCCACCCAAGGGCCAGGGGTGAAGCCCGAGGCTGTCCCCCCCATCCAAGGGCTGCGGATGGGAGGCTGATAGCCTTGAGAAAATTGAAAGAATATTGTTTTTTCCAGTAGTACTACAAGTCCCAGAAAGCCTCCCCCGCAATCTGGTACTTTGAGAACCACAAGTACCAGCATGCGGGAGAAAAACGGGCCCGCTGGTACCTGTAGTTCTACTGGGGAAAAAATACCCAAATAAAAACAGGACACAGACACCGTGAAAGTATAACTTTATTTCACACCTGCCGACACACACATACTTACCTATGTTGACACGAAGCAGTCGGTCCTCTTCTCCAAGTAGAATCCACGGGTACCTGAAAATAAAAGATAATTATACTCACCTGATCCAGGTTCCAGATTAAATCCACGTACTTGGCAAAACAACAAACCGAACACCCGGACCAGACGGACTGAAAGGGGTCCCATGTTTACACATGGGACCCCTTTCCACGAATGCAGACATCCGAATCTCGCGGGAATCCGACAGCGGGATGATGACGTTCGGGCGCGCTCGGGTTAGCCGAGCAAGGCGGGAAGGTTCGAACCTGCCTCGGACCCATGTAAAATGGGTGAAGTTCGGGGGGTCCGGATTCCGACGAACCGAACCCACTCATCACTAGTATGTACGTGTGTGTCAGGTGTCGTGCGCGTACGTGTACGTGTGTGTGTGTCAGGTGGCGCGTACCTACATGTGTGTATGTCAGGTGCTGTGCATGTGTGTACGTACACGCGTGTATGTGTCAGGTGCCGCGCGTGTGCGTGTGTGTGTGCCAGGAGCCACGCGTGTACATGCGTGAGGGTGTCAGGAGCCGCGCGTATACGTACATACGTGTAGGTTTCAGGTGCCGGGCGTATACACACGTGTGTGTGTCAGGAGCCGAGCGTGTACGTACATGTGTGTGTGTCAGGAGCAACGCGCGTGTGTGTCAGGAGCCACACGTGTGCATACGTGTGTGTCAGGTGCCACACATGTACGTACGTACGTACGTACGTACGTACGTGTGTGTGTGTGTCAGGTGACGCGCGTGTACGTGTGTGTGTCAAGTGCCGCGTGTGTACGTACGTATGTGTGTGCCTGGAGCGTGTGTGTGTGTGTGTGTGTGTCAGGTGCCGCGCGTGTACGTGTGTGTGTCAAATGCCGCGCGTGTACATACATGTAAGGCTTTAAAATTTTCTTTGCAAAAGAGAGATATTGGCAAGGAAAAGCTGTCTTGTACCTTTGCATTTTTCTCCCAAACGAAGGACACTAGAATTAAAATTTTAAAGCCTCCTGTTAGGCCATCATCTACACGACATAGCCCTGAATTTTCCAATGCGCAGCTCTTTGCAAAAGAGAGATATTGGCAAGGAAAAGCTGTCTTGTACCTTTGCATTTTTCTCCCAAACGAAGGACACTAGAAAGATAATTTTAAAGCCTCCTGTTAGGCCATCATCTACACGACATAGCTCTGAATTTTCCAATGCGCAGCTCTTTGCAAAAGAGAGATATTGGCAAGGAAAAGCTGTCTTGTACCTTTGCATTTTTCTCCCAAACGAAGGACACTAGAAAGAAAATTTTAAAGCCTCCTGTTAGGCCATCATCTACACGACATAGCCCTGAATTTTCCAATGCGCAGCTCTTTGCAAAAGAGAGATATTGGCAAGGAAAAGCTGTCTTGTACCTTTGCATTTTTCTCCCAAACGAAGGACACTAGAAAGAAAATTTGAAAGCCTCCTGTTAGGCCATCATCTACACGACATAGCCCTGAATTTTCCAATGCGCAGCTCTTTGCAAAAGAGAGATATTGGCAAGGAAAAGCTGTCTTGTACCTTTGCATTTTTCTCCCAAACGAAGGACACTAGAATTAAAATTTTAAAGCCTCCTGTTAGTGCTTCATCTACACGGCATAGCCCTGAATTTTCCAATGCGTAGCTCTTTGCAATAGAGAGATATTGGCAAGGAAAAGCTGTCTTGTACCTTTGCATTTTTCTCCCAAACGAAGGACACTAGAATTAAAATTTTAAAGCCTCCTGTTAGGACATCATCTACACGACATAGCCCTGAATTTTCCAATGCGCAGCTCTTTGCAAAAGAGAGATATTGGCAAGGAAAAGCTGTCTTGTACCTTTGCATTTTTCTCCCAAACGAAGGACACTAGAATTAAAATTTTAAAGCCTCCAGTTAGGCCATCATCTACACGACATAGCCCTGAATTTTCCAATGCGCAGCTCTTTGCAAAAGAGAGATATTGGCAAGGAAAAGCTGTCTTGTACCTTTGCATTTTTCTCCCAAACGAAGGACACTAGAATTAAAATTTTAAAGCCTCCTGTTAGGCCATCATCTACACGACATAGCCCTGAATTTTCCAATGCGCAGCTCTTTGCAAAAGAGAGATATTGGCAAGGAAAAGCTGTCTTGTACCTTTGCATTTTTCTCCCAAACGAAGGACACTAGAAAGATAATTTTAAAGCCTCCTGTTAGGCCATCATCTACACGACATAGCCCTGAATTTTCCAATGCGCAGCTCTTTGCAAAAGAGAGATATTGGCAAGGAAAAGCTGTCTTGTACCTTTGCATTTTTCTCCCAAACGAAGGACACTAGAAAGATAATTTTAAAGCCTCCTGTTAGGCCATCATCTACACGACATAGCCCTGAATTTTCCAATGCGCAGCTCTTTGCAAAAGAGAGATATTGGCAAGGAAAAGCTGTCTTGTACCTTTGCATTTTTCTCCCAAACGAAGGACACTAGAAAGAAAATTTTAAAGCCTCCTGTTAGGCCATCATCTACACGACATAGCCCTGAATTTTCCAATGCGCAGCTCTTTGCAAAAGAGAGATATTGGCAAGGAAAAGCTGTCTTGTACCTTTGCATTTTTCTCCCAAACGAAGGACACTAGAATTAAAATTTTAAAGCCTCCTGTTAGGCCATCATCTACACGACATAGCCCTGAATTTTCCAATGCGCAGCTCTTTGCAAAAGAGAGATATTGGCAAGGAAAAGCTGTCTTGTACCTTTGCATTTTTCTCCCAAACGAAGGACACTAGAATTAAAATTTTAAAGCCTCCTGTTAGGCCATCATCTACACGACATAGCCCTGAATTTTCCAATGCGCAGCTCTTTGCAAAAGAGAGATATTGGCAAGGAAAAGCTGTCTTGTACCTTTGCATTTTTCTCCCAAACGAAGGACACTAGAAAGATAATTTTAAAGCCTCCTGTTAGGCCATCATCTACACGACATAGCTCTGAATTTTCCAATGCGCAGCTCTTTGCAAAAGAGAGATATTGGCAAGGAAAAGCTGTCTTGTACCTTTGCATTTTTCTCCCAAACGAAGGACACTAGAAAGAAAATTTTAAAGCCTCCTGTTAGGCCATCATCTACACGACATAGCCCTGAATTTTCCAATGCGCAGCTCTTTGCAAAAGAGAGATATTGGCAAGGAAAAGCTGTCTTGTACCTTTGCATTTTTCTCCCAAACGAAGGACACTAGAATTAAAATTTTAAAGCCTCCTGTTAGGCCATCATCTACACGACATAGCCCTGAATTTTCCAATGCGCAGCTCTTTGCAAAAGAGAGATATTGGCAAGGAAAAGCTGTCTTGTACCTTTGCATTTTTCTCCCAAACGAAGGACACTAGAATTAAAATTTTAAAGCCTCCTGTTAGGCCATCATCTACACGACATAGCCCTGAATTTTCCAATGCGCAGCTCTTTGCAAAAGAGAGATATTGGCAAGGAAAAGCTGTCTTGTACCTTTGCATTTTTCTCCCAAACGAAGGACACTAGAAAGATAATTTTAAAGCCTCCTGTTAGGCCATCATCTACACGACATAGCTCTGAATTTTCCAATGCGCAGCTCTTTGCAAAAGAGAGATATTGGCAAGGAAAAGCTGTCTTGTACCTTTGCATTTTTCTCCCAAACGAAGGACACTAGAATTAAAATTTTAAAGCCTCCTGTTAGGCAATCATCTACACGACATAGCCCGGAATTTTCCAATGCGCAGCTCTTTGCAAAAGAGAGATATTGGCAAGGAAAACCTGTCTTGTACCTTTGCATTTTTCTCCCAAACGAAGGACACTAGAAAGAAAATTTTAAAGCCTCCTGTTAGGCCATCATCTACACGACATAGCCCTGAATTTTCCAATGCGCAGCTCTTTGCAAAAGAGAGATATTGGCAAGGAAAAGCTGTCTTGTACCATTGCATTTTTCACCCAAACGAAGGACACTAGAAAGAAAATTTTAAAGCCTCCTGTTAGACCATCATCTACACGGCATAGCTATGAATTTTCCAATGCGCAGCTCTTTGCAAAAGAGAGATATTGGCAAGGAAAAGCTGTCTTGTACCATTGCATTTTTCTCCCAAACGAAGGACACTAGAAAGAAAATTTTAAAGCCTCCTGTTAGGCCATCATCTACACGACATAGCCCTGAATTTTCCAATGCGCAGCTCTTTGCAAAAGAGAGATATTGGCAAGGAAAAGCTGTCTTGTACCTTTGCATTTTTCTCCCAAACGAAGGTCACTAGAAAGAAAATTTTAAAGCCTCCTGTTAGGCCATCATCTACACGACATAGCCCTGAATTTTCCAATGCGCAGCTCTTTGCAAAAGAGAGATATTGGCAAGGAAAAGCTGTCTTGTACCTTTGCATTTTTCTCCCAAACGAAGGTCACTAGAAAGAAAATTTTAAAGCCTCCTGTTAGGCCATCATCTACACGACATAGCCCTGAATTTTCCAATGCGTAGCTCTTTGCAAAAGAGAGATATTGGCAAGGAAAAGCTGTCTTGTACCTTTGCATTTTTCTCCCAAACGAAGGACACTAGAAAGAAAATTTTAAAGCCTCCTGTTAGGCCATCATCTACACGACATAGCCCTGAATTTTCCAATGCGCAGCTCTTTGCAAAAGAGAGATATTGGCAAGGAAAAGCTGTCTTGTACCTTTGCATTTTTCTCCCAAACGAAGGACACTAGAATTAAAATTTTAAAGCCTCCTGTTAGTGCTTTATCTACAAGGCATAGCCCTGAATTTTCCAATGCGTAGCTCTTTGCAATAGAGAGATATTGGCAAGGAAAAGCTGTCTTGTACCTTTGCATTTTTCTCCCAAACGAAGGACACTAGAATTAAAATTTTAAAGCCTCCTGTTAGGCCATCATCTACACGACATAGCCCTGAATTTTCCAATGCGCAGCTCTTTGCAAAAGAGAGATATTGGCAAGGAAAAGCTGTCTTGTACCTTTGCATTTTTCTCCCAAACGAAGGACACTAGAAATAAAATTTTAAAGCCTCCTGTTAGGCCATCATCTACACGACATAGCCCTGAATTTTCCAATGCGCAGCTCTTTGCAAAAGAGAGATATTGGCAAGGAAAAGCTGTCTTGTACCTTTGCATTTTTCTCCCAAACGAAGGACACTAGAAAGATAATTTTAAAGCCTCCTGTTAGGCCATCATCTACACGACATAGCCCTGAATTTTCCAATGCGCAGCTCTTTGCAAAAGAGAGATATTGGCAAGGAAAAGCTGTCTTGTACCTTTGCATTTTTCTCCCAAACGAAGGACACTAGAAAGAAAATTTTAAAGCCTGCTGTTAGGCCATCATCTACACGACATAGCCCTGAATTTTCCAATGCGCAGCTCTTTGCAAAAGAGAGATATTGGCAAGGAAAAGCTGTCTTGTACCTTTGCATTTTTCTCCCAAACGAAGGTCACTAGAAAGAAAATTTTAAAGCCTCCTGTTAGGCCATCATCTACACGACATAGCCCTGAATTTTCCAATGCGCAGCTCTTTGCAAAAGAGAGATATTGGCAAGGAAAAGCTGTCTTGTACCTTTGCATTTTTCTCCCAAACGAAGGACACTAGAATTAAAATTTTAAAGCCTCCTGTTAGAACATCATCTACACGACATAGCCCTGAATTTTCCAATGCGCAGCTCTTTGCAAAAGAGAGATATTGGCAAGGAAAAGCTGTCTTGTACCTTTGCATTTTTCTCCCAAACGAAGGACACTAGAATTAAAATTTTAAAGCCTCCTGTTAGGCCATCATCTACACGACATAGCCCTGAATTTTCCAATGCGCAGCTCTTTGCAAAAGAGAGATATTGGCAAGGAAAAGCTGTCTTGTACCTTTGCATTTTTCTCCCAAACGAAGGACACTAGAAAGATAATTTTAAAGCCTCCTGTTAGGCCATCATCTACACGACATAGCCCTGAATTTTCCAATGCGCAGCTTTTTGCAAAAGAGAGATATTGGCAAGGAAAAGCTGTCTTGTACCTTTGCATTTTTCTCCCAAACGAAGGACACTAGAAAGAAAATTTTAAAGCCTCCTGTTAGGCCATCATCTACACGACATAGCCCTGAATTTTCCAATGCGCAGCTCTTTGCAAAAGAGAGATATTGGCAAGGAAAAGCTGTCTTGTACCTTTGCATTTTTCTCCCAAACGAAGGTCACTAGAAAGAAAATTTTAAAGCCTCCTGTTAGGCCATCATCTACACGACATAGCCCTGAATTTTCCAATGCGCAGCTCTTTGCAAAAGAGAGATATTGGCAAGGAAAAGCTGTCTTGTACCTTTGCATTTTTCTCCCAAACGAAGGACACTAGAATTAAAATTTTAAAGCCTCCTGTTAGGCCATCATCTACACGACATAGCCCTGAATTTTCCAATGCGCAGCTCTTTGCAAAAGAGAGATATTGGCAAGGAAAAGCTGTCTTGTACCTTTGCATTTTTCTCCCAAACGAAGGACACTAGAAAGAACATTTTAAAGCCTCCTGTTAGGCCATCATCTACACGACATAGCCCTGAATTTTCCAATGCGCAGCTCTTTGCAAAAGAGAGATATTGGCAAGGAAAAGCTGTCTTGTACCTTTGCATTTTTCTCCCAAACGAAGGACACTAGAAATAAAATTTTAAAGCCTCCTGTTAGGCCATCATCTACACGACATAGTCCTGAATTTTCCAATGCACAGCTCTTTGCAAAAGAGAGATATTGGCAAGGAAAAGCTGTCTTGTACCATTGCATTTTTCTCCCAAACGAAGGACACTAGAAAGAAAATTTTAAAGCCTCCTGTTAGGCCATCATCTACACGACATAGCCCTGAATTTTCCAATGCGCAGCTCTTTGCAAAAGAGAGATATTGGCAAGGAAAAGCTGTCTTGTACCTTTGCATTTTTCTCCCAAACGAAGGTCACTAGAAAGAAAATTTTAAAGCCTCCTGTTAGGCCATCATCTACACGACATAGCCCTGAATTTTCCAATGCGCAGCTCTTTGCAAAAGAGAGATATTGGCAAGGAAAAGCTGTCTTGTACCTTTGCATTTTTCTCCCAAAAGAAGGACTCTAGAATTAAAATTTTAAAGCCTCCTGTTAGACCATCATCTACACGGCATAGCCATGAATTTTCCAATGCGCAGCTCTTTGCAAAAGATAGATATTGGCAAGGAAAAGCTGTCTTGTACCTTTGCATTTTTCTCCCAAACGAAGGTCACTAGAAAGAAAATTTTAAAGCCTCCTGTTAGGCCATCATCTACACGACATAGCCCTGAATTTTCCAATGCGCAGCTCTTTGCAAAAGAGAGATATTGGCAAGGAAAAGCTGTCTTGTACCTTTGCATTTTTCTCCCAAACGAAGGTCACTAGAAAGAAAATTTTAAAGCCTCCTGTTAGGCCATCATCTACACGGCATAGCCATGAATTTTCCAATGCGCAGCTCTTTGCAAAAGAGAGATATTGGCAAGGAAAAGCTGTCTTGTACCTTTGCATTTTTCTCCCAAACGAAGGACACTAGAATTAAAATTTTAAAGCCTTCTGTTAGGCCATCATCTACACGACATAGCCCTGAATTTTCCAATGCGCAGCTCTTTGCAAAAGAGAGATATTGGCAAGGAAAAGCTGTCTTGTACCTTTGCATTTTTCTCCCAAACGAAGGACACTAGAAAGAACATTTTAAAGCCTCCTGTTAGGCCATCATCTACACGACATAGCCCTGAATTTTCCAATGCGCAGCTCTTTGCAAAAGAGAGATATTGGCAAGGAAAAGCTGTCTTGTACCTTTGCATTTTTCTCCCAAACGAAGGACACTAGAAAGAAAATTTTAAAGCCTCCTGTTAGGCCATCATCTACACGACATAGCCCTGAATTTTCCAATGCGCAGCTCTTTGCAAAAGAGAGATATTGGCAAGGAAAAGCTGTCTTGTACCTTTGCATTTTTCTCCCAAACGAAGGTCACTAGAAAGAAAATTTTAAAGCCTCCTGTTAGGCCATCATCTACACGACATAGCCCTGAATTTTCCAATGCGTAGCTCTTTGCAAAAGAGAGATATTGGCAAGGAAAAGCTGTCTTGTACCTTTGCATTTTTCTCCCAAACGAAGGACACTAGAAAGAAAATTTTAAAGCCTCCTGTTAGGCCATCATCTACACGACATAGCCCTGAATTTTCCAATGCGCAGCTCTTTGCAAAAGAGAGATATTGGCAAGGAAAAGCTGTCTTGTACCTTTGCATTTTTCTCCCAAACGAAGGACACTAGAATTAAAATTTTAAAGCCTCCTGTTAGGCCATCATCTACACGACATAGCCCTGAATTTTCCAATGCGCAGCTCTTTGCAAAAGAGAGATATTGGCAAGGAAAAGCTGTCTTGTACCTTTGCATTTTTCTCCCAAACGAAGGTCACTAGAAAGAAAATTTTAAAGCCTCCTGTTAGGCCATCATCTACACGACATAGCCCTGAATTTTCCAATGCGTAGCTCTTTGCAAAAGAGAGATAGTGGCAAGGAAAAGCTGTCTTGTACCTTTGCATTTTTCTCCCAAACGAAGGACACTAGAAAGAAAATTTTAAAGCCTCCTGTTAGGCCATCATCTACACGACATAGCCCTGAATTTTCCAATGCGCAGCTCTTTGCAAAAGAGAGATATTGGCAAGGAAAAGCTGTCTTGTACCTTTGCATTTTTCTCCCAAACGAAGGACACTAGAATTAAAATTTTAAAGCCTCCAGTTAGGCCATCATCTACACGACATAGCCCTGAATTTTCCAATGCGCAGCTCTTTGCAAAAGAGAGATATTGGCAAGGAAAAGCTGTCTTGTACCTTTGCATTTTTCTCCCAAACGAAGGACACTAGAATTAAAATTTTAAAGCCTCCTGTTAGGCCATCATCTACACGACATAGCCCTGAATTTTCCAATGCGCAGCTCTTTGCAAAAGAGAGATATTGGCAAGGAAAAGCTGTCTTGTACCTTTGCATTTTTCTCCCAAACGAAGGTCACTAGAAAGAAAATTTTAAAGCCTCCTGTTAGGCCATCATCTACACGACATAGCCCTGAATTTTCCAATGCGTAGCTCTTTGCAAAAGAGAGATATTGGCAAGGAAAAGCTGTCTTATACCTTTGCATTTTTCTCCCAAACGAAGGACACTAGAAAGAAAATTTTAAAGCCTCCTGTTAGGCCATCATCTACACGACATAGCCCTGAATTTTCCAATGCGCAGCTCTTTGCAAAAGAGAGATATTGGCAAGGAAAAGCTGTCTTGTACCATTGCATTTTTCTCCCAAACGAAGGACACTAGAAAGACAATTTTAAAGCCTCCTGTTAGACCATCATCTACACGGCATAGCCATGAATTTTCCAATGCGCAGCTCTTTGCAAAAGAGAGATATTGGCAAGGAAAAGCTGTCTTGTACCTTTGCATTTTTCTCCCAAACGAAGGACACTAGAATTAAAATTTTAAAGCCTCCTGTTAGGCCATCATCTACACGACATAGCCCTGAATTTTCCAATGCGCAGCTCTTTGCAAAAGAGAGATATTGGCAAGGAAAAGCTGTCTTGTACCTTTGCATTTTTCTCCCAAACGAAGGACACTAGAAAGAACATTTTAAAGCCTCCTGTTAGGCCATCATCTACACGACATAGCCCTAAATTTTCCAATGCGCAGCTCTTTGCAAAAGAGAGATATTGGCAAGGAAAAGCTGTCTTGTACCTTTGCATTTTTCTCCCAAACGAAGGACACTAGAAAGAAAATTTTAAAGCCTCCTGTTAGGCCATCATCTACACGACATAGCCCTGAATTTTCCAATGCGCAGCTCTTTGCAAAAGAGAGATATTGGCAAGGAAAAGCTGTCTTGTACCTTTGCATTTTTCTCCCAAACGAAGGACACTAGAATTAAAATTTTAAAGCCTCCTGTTAGACCATCATCTACACGGCATAGCCATGAATTTTCCAATGCGCAGCTCTTTGCAAAAGAGAGATATTGGCAAGGAAAAGCTGTCTTGTACCTTTGCATTTTTCTCCCAAACGAAGGACACTAGAATTAAAATTTTAAAGCCTCCTGTTAGGCCATCATCTACACGACATAGCCCTGAATTTTCCAATGCGCAGCTCTTTGCAAAAGAGAGATATTGGCAAGGAAAAGCTGTCTTGTACCTTTGCATTTTTCTCCCAAACGAAGGACACTAGAATTAAAATTTTAACGCCTCCTGTTAGGCCATCATCTACACGACATAGCCCTGAATTTTCCAATGCGCAGCTCTTTGCAAAAGAGAGATATTGGCAAGGAAAAGCTGTCTTGTACCTTTGCATTTTTCTCCCAAACGAAGGACACTAGAAAGATAATTTTAAAGCCTCCTGTTAGGCCATCATCTACACGACATAGCCCTGAATTTTCCAATGCGCAGCTCTTTGCAAAAGAGAGATATTGGCAAGGAAAAGCTGTCTTGTACCTTTGCATTTTTCTCCCAAACGAAGGACACTAGAAAGAAAATGTTAAAGCCTCCTGTTAGGCCATCATCTACACGACATAGCCCTGAATTTTCCAATGCGTAGCTCTTTGCAAAAGAGAGATATTGGCAAGGAAAAGCTGTCTTGTACCTTTGCATTTTTCTCCCAAACGAAGGACACTAGAAAGAAAATGTTAAAGCCTCCTGTTAGGCCATCATCTACACGACATAGCCCTGAATTTTCCAATGCGCAGCTCTTTGCAAAAGAGAGATATTGGCAAGGAAAAGCTGTCTTGTACCTTTGCATTTTTCTCCCAAACGAAGGTCACTAGAAAGAAAATTTTAAAGCCTCCTGTTAGGCCATCATCTACACGACATAGCCCTGAATTTTCCAATGCGTAGCTCTTTGCAAAAGAGAGATATTGGCAAGGAAAAGCTGTCTTGTACCTTTGCATTTTTCTCCCAAACGAAGGACACTAGAAAGAAAATTTTAAAGCTTCCTGTTAGGCCATCATCTACACGACATAGCCCTGAATTTTCCAATGCGCAGCTCTTTGCAAAAGAGAGATATTGGCAAGGAAAAGCTGTCTTGTACCTTTGCATTTTTCTCCCAAACGAAGGACACTAGAATTAAAATTTTAAAGCCTCCTGTTAGTGCTTCATCTACACGGCATAGCCCTGAATTTTCCAATGCGTAGCTCTTTGCAATAGAGAGATATTGGCAAAGAAAAGCTGTCTTGTACCTTTGCATTTTTCTCCCAAACGAAGGACACTAGAATTAAAATTTTAAAGCCTCCTGTTAGGCCATCATCTACACGACATAGCCCTGAATTTTCCAATGCGCAGCTCTTTGCAAAAGAGAGATATTGGCAAGGAAAAGCTGTCTTGTACCTTTGCATTTTTCTCCCAAACGAAGGACACTAGAAAGAAAATTTTAAAGCCTCCTGTTAGGCCATCATCTACACGACATAGCCCTGAATTTTCCAATGCGCAGCTCTTTGCAAAAGAGAGATATTGGCAAGGAAAAGCTGTCTTGTACCTTTGCATTTTTCTCCCAAACGAAGGTCACTAGAAAGAAAATTTTAAAGCCTCCTGTTAGGCCATCATCTACACGACATAGCCCTGAATTTTCCAATGCGCAGCTCTTTGCAAAAGAGAGATATTGGCAAGGAAAAGCTGTCTTGTACCTTTGCATTTTTCTCCCAAACGAAGGACACTAGAATTAAAATTTTAAAGCCTCCTGTTAGGCCATCATCTACACGACATAGCCCTGAATTTTCCAATGCGCAGCTCGCAGCTCTTTGCAAAAGAGAGATATTGGCAAGGAAAAGCTGTCTTGTACCTTTGCATTTTTCTCCCAAACGAAGGACACTAGAAAGATAATTTTAAAGCCTCCTGTTAGGCCATCATCTACACGACATAGCTCTGAATTTTCCAATGCGCAGCTCTTTGCAAAAGAGAGATATTGGCAAGGAAAAGCTGTCTTGTACCTTTGCATTTTTCTCCCAAACGAAGGACACTAGAAAGAAAATTTTAAAGCCTCCTGTTAGGCCATCATCTACACGACATAGCCCTGAATTTTCCAATGCGCAGCTCTTTGCAAAAGAGAGATATTGGCAAGGAAAAGCTGTCTTGTACCTTTGCATTTTTCTCCCAAACGAAGGACACTAGAAAGAAAATTTGAAAGCCTCCTGTTAGGCCATCATCTACACGACATAGCCCTGAATTTTCCAATGCGCAGCTCTTTGCAAAAGAGAGATATTGGCAAGGAAAAGCTGTCTTGTACCTTTGCATTTTTCTCTCCCAAACGAAGGACACTAGAATTAAAATTTTAAAGCCTCCTGTTAGGCCATCATCTACACGACATAGCCCTGAATTTTTCCAATGCGCAGCTCTTTGCAAAAGAGAGATATTGGCAAGGAAAAGCTGTCTTGTACCTTTGCATTTTTCTCCCAAACGAAGGACACTAGAAAGAAAATGTTAAAGCCTCCTGTTAGGCCATCATCTACACGACATAGCCCTGAATTTTCCAATGCGTAGCTCTTTGCAAAAGAGAGATATTGGCAAGGAAAAGCTGTCTTGTACCTTTGCATTTTTCTCCCAAACGAAGGACACTAGAAAGAAAATGTTAAAGCCTCCTGTTAGGCCATCATCTACACGACATAGCCCTGAATTTTCCAATGCGCAGCTCTTTGCAAAAGAGAGATATTGGCAAGGAAAAGCTGTCTTGTACCTTTGCATTTTTCTCCCAAACGAAGGTCACTAGAAAGAAAATTTTAAAGCCTCCTGTTAGGCCATCATCTACACGACATAGCCCTGAATTTTCCAATGCGTAGCTCTTTGCAAAAGAGAGATATTGGCAAGGAAAAGCTGTCTTGTACCTTTGCATTTTTCTCCCAAACGAAGGACACTAGAAAGAAAATTTTAAAGCTTCCTGTTAGGCCATCATCTACACGACATAGCCCTGAATTTTCCAATGCGCAGCTCTTTGCAAAAGAGAGATATTGGCAAGGAAAAGCTGTCTTGTACCTTTGCATTTTTCTCCCAAACGAAGGACACTAGAATTAAAATTTTAAAGCCTCCTGTTAGTGCTTCATCTACACGGCATAGCCCTGAATTTTCCAATGCGTAGCTCTTTGCAATAGAGAGATATTGGCAAAGAAAAGCTGTCTTGTACCTTTGCATTTTTCTCCCAAACGAAGGACACTAGAATTAAAATTTTAAAGCCTCCTGTTAGGCCATCATCTACACGACATAGCCCTGAATTTTTCCAATGCGCAGCTCTTTGCAAAAGAGAGATATTGGCAAGGAAAAGCTGTCTTGTACCTTTGCATTTTCTCCCAAACGAAGGACACTAGAAAGAAAAATTTAAAGCCTCCTGTTAGGCCATCATCTACACGACATAGCCCTGAATTTTCCAATGCGCAGCTCTTTGCAAAAGAGAGATATTGGCAAGGAAAAGCTGTCTTGTACCTTTGCATTTTTCTCCCAAACGAAGGTCACTAGAAAGAAAAATTTTAAAGCCTCCTGTTAGGCCATCATCTACACGACATAGCCCTGAATTTTCCAATGCGCAGCTCTTTGCAAAAGAGAGATATTGGCAAGGAAAAGCTGTCTTGTACCTTTGCATTTTTCTCCCAAACGAAGGACACTAGAATTAAAATTTTAAAGCCTCCTGTTAGGCCATCATCTACACGACATAGCCCTGAATTTTCCAATGCGCAGCTCTTTGCAAAAGAGAGATATTGGCAAGGAAAAGCTGTCTTGTACCTTTGCATTTTTCTCCCAAACGAAGGACACTAGAATTAAAATTTTAAAGCCTCCTGTTAGTGCTTCATCTACACGGCATAGCCCTGAATTTTCCAATGCGTAGCTCTTTGCAATAGAGAGATATTGGCAAGGAAAAGCTGTCTTGTACCTTTGCATTTTTCTCCCAAACGAAGGACACTAGAATTAAAATTTTAAAGCCTCCTGTTAGGACATCATCTACACGACATAGCCCTGAATTTTCCAATGCGCAGCTCTTTGCAAAAGAGAGATATTGGCAAGGAAAAGCTGTCTTGTACCTTTGCATTTTTCTCCCAAACGAAGGACACTAGAATTAAAATTTTAAAGCCTCCTGTTAGGGCCATCATCTACACGACATAGCCCTGAATTTTCCAATGCGCAGCTCTTTGCAAAAGAGAGATATTGGCAAGGAAAAGCTGTCTTGTACCTTTGCATTTTTCTCCCAAACGAAGGAAAATTTTAAAGCCTCCTGTTAGGCCATCATCTACACGACATAGCCCTGAATTTTCCAATGCGCAGCTCTTTGCAAAAGAGAGATATTGGCAAGGAAAAGCTGTCTTGTACCTTTGCATTTTTCTCCCAAACGAAGGACACTAGAAAGATAATTTTAAAGCCTCCTGTTAGGCCATCATCTACACGACATAGCTCTGAATTTTGGAAAATTCAGGGCTATGTCGTGTAGATGATGGCCTAACAGGAGGCTTTAAAATTATCTTTCTAGTGTCCTTCGTTTGGGAGAAAAATGCAAAGGTACAAGACAGCTTTTCCTTGCCAATATCTCTCTTTTGCAAAGAGCTGCGCATTGGAAAATTCAGAGCTATGTCGTGTAGATGATGGCCTAACAGGAGGCTTTAAAATTATCTTTCTAGTGTCCTTCGTTTGGGAGAAAAATGCAAAGGTACAAGACAGCTTTTCCTTGCCAATATCTCTCTTTTGCAAAGAGCTGCGCATTGGAAAATTCAGGGCTATGTCGTGTAGATGATGGCCTAACAGGAGGCTTTAAAATTTTAATTCTAGTGTCCTTCGTTTGGGAGAAAAATGCAAAGGTACAAGACAGCTTTTCCTTGCCAATATCTCTCTTTTGCAAAGAGCTGCGCATTGGAAAATTCAGGGCTATGTCGTGTAGATGATGGCCTAACAGGAGGCTTTAAAATTTTCTTTCTAGTGTCCTTCGTTTGGGAGAAAAATGCAAAGGTACAAGACAGCTTTTCCTTGCCAATATCTCTCTTTTGCAAAGAGCTGCGCATTGGAAAATTCAGGGCTATGTCGTGTAGATGATGGCCTAACAGGAGGCTTTAAAATTATCTTTCTAGTGTCCTTCGTTTGGAGAGAAAAATGCAAAGGTACAAGACAGCTTTTCCTTGCCAATATCTCTCTTTTGCAAAGAGCTGCGCATTGGAAAATTCAGGGCTATGTCGTGTAGATGATGGCCTAACAGGAGGCTTTAAAATTTTAATTCTAGTGTCCTTCGTTTGGGAGAAAAATGCAAAGGTACAAGACAGCTTTTCCTTGCCAATATCTCTCTTTTGCAAAGAGCTGCGCATTGGAAAATTCAGGGCTATGTCGTGTAGATGATGGCCTAACAGGAGGCTTTAAAATTATCTTTCTAGTGTCCTTCGTTTGGAGAGAAAATGCAAAGGTACAAGACAGCTTTTCCTTGCCAATATCTCTCTTTTGCAAAGAGCTGCGCATTGGAAAATTCAGGGCTATGTCGTGTAGATGATGGCCTAACAGGAGGCTTTAAAATTTTAATTCTAGTGTCCTTCGTTTGGGAGAAAAATGCAAAGGTACAAGACAGCTTTTCCTTGCCAATATCTCTCTTTTGCAAAGAGCTGCGCATTGGAAAATTCAGGGCTATGTCGTGTAGATGATGGCCTAACAGGAGGCTTTAAAATTTTAATTCTAGTGTCCTTCGTTTGGAGAGAAAATGCAAAGGTACAAGACAGCTTTTCCTTGCCAATATCTCTCTTTTGCAAAGAGCTGCGCATTGGAAAATTCAGGGCTATGTCGTGTAGATGATGTCCTAACAGGAGGCTTTAAAATTTTAATTCTAGTGTCCTTCGTTTGGGAGAAAAATGCAAAGGTACAAGACAGCTTTTCCTTGCCAATATCTCTCTATTGCAAAGAGCTACGCATTGGAAAATGCAGGGCTATGCCGTGTAGATGAAGCACTAACAGGAGGCTTTAAAATTTTAATTCTAGTGTCCTTCGTTTGGGAGAAAAATGCAAAGGTACAAGACAGCTTTTCCTTGCCAATATCTCTCTTTTGCAAAGAGCTGCGCATTGGAAAATTCAGGGCTATGTCGTGTAGATGATGGCCTAACAGGAGGCTTTCAAATTTTCTTTCTAGTGTCCTTCGTTTGGGAGAAAAATGCAAAGGTACAAGACAGCTTTTCCTTGCCAATATCTCTCTTTTGCAAAGAGCTGCGCATTGGAAAATTCAGGGCTATGTCGTGTAGATGATGGCCTAACAGGAGGCTTTAAAATTTTCTTTCTAGTGTCCTTCGTTTGGGAGAAAAATGCAAAGGTACAAGACAGCTTTTCCCTTGCCAATATCTCTCTTTTGCAAAGAGCTGCGCATTGGAAAATTCAGAGCTATGTCGTGTAGATGATGGCCTAACAGGAGGCTTTAAAATTATCTTTCTAGTGTCCTTCGTTTGGGAGAAAAATGCAAAGGTACAAGACAGCTTTTCCTTGCCAATATCTCTCTTTTGCAAAGAGCTGCGCATTGGAAAATTCAGGGCTATGTCGTGTAGATGATGGCCTAACAGGAGGCTTTAAAATTTTAATTCTAGTGTCCTTCGTTTGGGAGAAAAATGCAAAGGTACAAGACAGCTTTTCCTTGCCAATATCTCTCTTTTGCAAAGAGCTGCGCATTGGAAAATTCAGGGCTATGTCGTGTAGATGATGGCCTAACAGGAGGCTTTAAAATTTTCTTTCTAGTGACCTTCGTTTGGGAGAAAAATGCAAAGGTACAAGACAGCTTTTCCTTGCCAATATCTCTCTTTTGCAAAGAGCTGCGCATTGGAAAATTCAGGGCTATGTCGTGTAGATGATGGCCTAACAGGAGGCTTTAAATTTTCTTTCTAGTGTCCTTCGTTTGGGAGAAAAATGCAAAGGTACAAGACAGCTTTTCCTTGCCAATATCTCTCTTTTGCAAAGAGCTGCGCATTGGAAAATTCAGGGCTATGTCGTGTAGATGATGGCCTAACAGGAGGCTTTAAAATTTTAATTCTAGTGTCCTTCGTTTGGGAGAAAAATGCAAAGGTACAAGACAGCTTTTCTTTGTCAATATCTCTCTATTGCAAAGAGCTACGCATTGGAAAATTCAGGGCTATGCCGTGTAGATGAAGCACTAACAGGAGGCTTTAAAATTTTAATTCTAGTGTCCTTCGTTTGGGAGAAAAATGCAAAGGTACAAGACAGCTTTTCCTTGCCAATATCTCTCTTTTGCAAAGAGCTGCGCATTGGAAAATTCAGGGCTATGTCGTGTAGATGATGGCCTAACAGGAAGCTTTAAAATTTTCTTTCTAGTGTCCTTCGTTTGGGAGAAAAATGCAAAGGTACAAGACAGCTTTTCCTTGCCAATATCTCTCTTTTGCAAAGAGCTACGCATTGGAAAATTCAGGGCTATGTCGTGTAGATGATGGCCTAACAGGAGGCTTTAAAATTTTCTTTCTAGTGACCTTCGTTTGGGAGAAAAATGCAAAGGTACAAGACAGCTTTTCCTTGCCAATATCTCTCTTTTGCAAAGAGCTGCGCATTGGAAAATTCAGGGCTATGTCGTGTAGATGATGGCCTAACAGGAGGCTTTAACATTTTCTTTCTAGTGTCCTTCGTTTGGGAGAAAAATGCAAAGGTACAAGACAGCTTTTCCTTGCCAATATCTCTCTTTTGCAAAGAGCTACGCATTGGAAAATTCAGGGCTATGTCGTGTAGATGATGTCCTAACAGGAGGCTTTAACATTTTCTTTCTAGTGTCCTTCGTTTGGAGAGAAAATGCAAAGGTACAAGACAGCTTTTCCTTGCCAATATCTCTCTTTTGCAAAGAGCTGCGCATTGGAAAATTCAGGGCTATGTCGTGTAGATGATGGCCTAACAGGAGGCTTTAAAATTATCTTTCTAGTGTCCTTCGTTTGGGAGAAAAATGCAAAGGTACAAGACAGCTTTTCCTTGCCAATATCTCTCTTTTGCAAAGAGCTGCGCATTGGAAAATTCAGGGCTATGTCGTGTAGATGATGGCCTAACAGGAGGCTTTAAAATTTTAATTCTAGTGTCCTTCGTTTGGGAGAAAAATGCAAAGGTACAAGACAGCTTTTCCTTGCCAATATCTCTCTTTTGCAAAGAGCTGCGCATTGGAAAATTCAGGGCTATGTCGTGTAGATGATGGCCTAACAGGAGGCTTTAAAATTTTAATTCTAGTGTCCTTCGTTTGGAGAGAAAAATGCAAAGGTACAAGACAGCTTTTCCTTGCCAATATCTCTCTTTTGCAAAGAGCTGCGCATTGGAAAATTCATGGCTATGCCGTGTAGATGATGGTCTAACAGGAGGCTTTAAAATTTTAATTCTAGTGTCCTTCGTTTGGAGAGAAAAATGCAAAGGTACAAGACAGCTTTTCCTTGCCAATATCTCTCTTTTGCAAAGAGCTGCGCATTGGAAAATTCAGGGCTATGTCGTGTAGATGATGGCCTAACAGGAGGCTTTAAAATTTTCTTTCTAGTGTCCTTCGTTTGGGAGAAAAATGCAAAGGTACAAGACAGCTTTTCCTTGCCAATATCTCTCTTTTGCAAAGAGCTGCGCATTGGAAAATTTAGGGCTATGTCGTGTAGATGATGGCCTAACAGGAGGCTTTAAAATGTTCTTTCTAGTGTCCTTCGTTTGGAGAGAAAAATGCAAAGGTACAAGACAGCTTTTCCTTGCCAATATCTCTCTTTTGCAAAGAGCTGCGCATTGGAAAATTCAGGGCTATGTCGTGTAGATGATGGCCTAACAGGAGGCTTTTAAATTTTAATTCTAGTGTCCTTCGTTTGGGAGAAAAATGCAAAGGTACAAGACAGCTTTTCCTTGCCAATATCTCTCTTTTGCAAAGAGCTGCGCATTGGAAAATTCATGGCTATGCCGTGTAGATGATGGTCTAACAGGAGGCTTTAAAATTGTCTTTCTAGTGTCCTTCGTTTGGGAGAAAAATGCAATGGTACAAGACAGCTTTTCCTTGCCAATATCTCTCTTTTGCAAAGAGCTGCGCATTGGAAAATTCAGGGCTATGTCGTGTAGATGATGGCCTAACAGGAGGCTTTAAAATTTTCTTTCTAGTGTCCTTCGTTTGGGAGAAAAATGCAAAGGTACAAGACAGCTTTTCCTTGCCAATATCTCTCTTTTGCAAAGAGCTACGCATTGGAAAATTCAGGGCTATGTCGTGTAGATGATGGCCTAACAGGAGGCTTTAAAATTTTCTTTCTAGTGACCTTAGTTTGGGAGAAAAATGCAAAGGTACAAGACAGCTTTTCCTTGCCAATATCTCTCTTTTGCAAAGAGCTGCGCATTGGAAAATTCAGGGCTATGTCGTGTAGATGATGGCCTAACAGGAGGCTTTAAAATTTTAATTCTAGTGTCCTTCGTTTGGGAGAAAAATGCAAAGGTACAAGACAGCTTTTCCTTGCCAATATCTCTCTTTTGCAAAGAGCTGCGCATTGGAAAATTCAGGGCTATGTCGTGTAGATGATGGCCTAACAGGAGGCTTTAAAATTTTAATTCTAGTGTCCTTCGTTTGGGAGAAAAATGCAAAGGTACAAGACAGCTTTTCCTTGCCAATATCTCTCTTTTGCAAAGAGCTGCGCATTGGAAAATTCAGGGCTATGTCGTGTAGATGATGGCCTAACAGGAGGCTTTAAAATTTTAATTCTAGTGTCCTTCGTTTGGGAGAAAAATGCAAAGGTACAAGACAGCTTTTCCTTGCCAATATCTCTCTTTTGCAAAGAGCTGCGCATTGGAAAATTCAGGGCTATGTCGTGTAGATGATGGCCTAACAGGAGGCTTTAAAATTTTCTTTCTAGTGTCCTTCGTTTGGGAGAAAAATGCAAAGGTACAAGACAGCTTTTCCTTGCCAATATCTCTCTTTTGCAAAGAGCTACGCATTGGAAAATTCAGGGCTATGTCGGGTAGATGATGGCCTAACAGGAGGCTTTAAAATTTTCTTTCTAGTGACCTTCGTTTGGGAGAAAAATGCAAAGGTACAAGACAGCTTTTCCTTGCCAATATCTCTCTTTTGCAAAGAGCTGCGCATTGGAAAATTCAGGGCTATGTCGTGTAGATGATGGCCTAACAGGAGGCTTTAAAATTTTCTTTCTAGTGTCCTTCGTTTGGGAGAAAAATGCAAAGGTACAAGACAGCTTTTCCTTGCCAATATCTCTCTTTTGCAAAGAGCTGCGCATTGGAAAATTCAGGGCTATGTCGTGTAGATGATGGCCTAACAGGAGGCTTTAAAATGTTCTTTCTAGTGTCCTTCGTTTGGGAGAAAAATGCAAAGGTACAAGACAGCTTTTCCTTGCCAATATCTCTCTTTTGCAAAGAGCTGCGCATTGGAAAATTCAGGGCTATGTCGTGTAGATGATGGCCTAACAGAAGGCTTTAAAATTTTAATTCTAGTGTCCTTCGTTTGGGAGAAAAATGCAAAGGTACAAGACAGCTTTTCCTTGCCAATATCTCTCTTTTGCAAAGAGCTGCGCATTGGAAAATTCATGGCTATGCCGTGTAGATGATGGCCTAACAGGAGGCTTTAAAATTTTCTTTCTAGTGACCTTCGTTTGGGAGAAAAATGCAAAGGTACAAGACAGCTTTTCCTTGCCAATATCTCTCTTTTGCAAAGAGCTGCGCATTGGAAAATTCAGGGCTATGTCGTGTAGATGATGGCCTAACAGGAGGCTTTAAAATTTTCTTTCTAGTGACCTTCGTTTGGGAGAAAAATGCAAAGGTACAAGACAGCTTTTCCTTGCCAATATCTATCTTTTGCAAAGAGCTGCGCATTGGAAAATTCATGGCTATGCCGTGTAGATGATGGTCTAACAGGAGGCTTTAAAATTTTAATTCTAGAGTCCTTCTTTTGGGAGAAAAATGCAAAGGTACAAGACAGCTTTTCCTTGCCAATATCTCTCTTTTGCAAAGAGCTGCGCATTGGAAAATTCAGGGCTATGTCGTGTAGATGATGGCCTAACAGGAGGCTTTAAAATTTTCTTTCTAGTGACCTTCGTTTGGGAGAAAAATGCAAAGGTACAAGACAGCTTTTCCTTGCCAATATCTCTCTTTTGCAAAGAGCTGCGCATTGGAAAATTCAGGGCTATGTCGTGTAGATGATGGCCTAACAGGAGGCTTTAAAATTTTCTTTCTAGTGTCCTTCGTTTGGGAGAAAAATGCAATGGTACAAGACAGCTTTTCCTTGCCAATATCTCTCTTTTGCAAAGAGCTGTGCATTGGAAAATTCAGGGCTATGTCGTGTAGATGATGGCCTAACAGGAGGCTTTAAAATTTTATTTCTAGTGTCCTTCGTTTGGGAGAAAAATGCAAAGGTACAAGACAGCTTTTCCTTGCCAATATCTCTCTTTTGCAAAGAGCTGCGCATTGGAAAATTCAGGGCTATGTCGTGTAGATGATGGCCTAACAGGAGGCTTTAAAATGTTCTTTCTAGTGTCCTTCGTTTGGGAGAAAAATGCAAAGGTACAAGACAGCTTTTCCTTGCCAATATCTCTCTTTTGCAAAGAGCTGCGCATTGGAAAATTCAGGGCTATGTCGTGTAGATGATGGCCTAACAGGAGGCTTTAAAATTTTAATTCTAGTGTCCTTCGTTTGGGAGAAAAATGCAAAGGTACAAGACAGCTTTTCCTTGCCAATATCTCTCTTTTGCAAAGAGCTGCGCATTGGAAAATTCAGGGCTATGTCGTGTAGATGATGGCCTAACAGGAGGCTTTAAAATTTTCTTTCTAGTGACCTTCGTTTGGGAGAAAAATGCAAAGGTACAAGACAGCTTTTCCTTGCCAATATCTCTCTTTTGCAAAGAGCTGCGCATTGGAAAATTCAGGGCTATGTCGTGTAGATGATGGCCTAACAGGAGGCTTTAAAATTTTCTTTCTAGTGTCCTTCGTTTGGGAGAAAAATGCAAAGGTACAAGACAGCTTTTCCTTGCCAATATCTCTCTTTTGCAAAGAGCTGCGCATTGGAAAATTCAGGGCTATGTCGTGTAGATGATGGCCTAACAGGAGGCTTTAAAATTATCTTTCTAGTGTCCTTCGTTTGGGAGAAAAATGCAAAGGTACAAGACAGCTTTTCCTTGCCAATATCTCTCTTTTGCAAAGAGCTGCGCATTGGAAAATTCAGGGCTATGTCGTGTAGATGATGGCCTAACAGGAGGCTTTAAAATTTTAATTCTAGTGTCCTTCGTTTGGGAGAAAAATGCAAAGGTACAAGACAGCTTTTCCTTGCCAATATCTCTCTTTTGCAAAGAGCTGCGCATTGGAAAATTCAGGGCTATGTCGTGTAGATGATGTTCTAACAGGAGGCTTTAAAATTTTAATTCTAGTGTCCTTCGTTTGGGAGAAAAATGCAAAGGTACAAGACAGCTTTTCCTTGCCAATATCTCTCTTTTGCAAAGAGCTGCGCATTGGAAAATTCAGGGCTATGTCGTGTAGATGATGGCCTAACAGGAGGCTTTAAAATTTTCTTTCTAGTGACCTTCGTTTGGGAGAAAAATGCAAAGGTACAAGACAGCTTTTCCTTGCCAATATCTCTCTTTTGCAAAGAGCTGCGCATTGGAAAATTCAGGGCTATGTCGTGTAGATGATGGCCTAACAGCAGGCTTTAAAATTTTCTTTCTAGTGTCCTTCGTTTGGGAGAAAAATGCAAAGGTACAAGACAGCTTTTCCTTGCCAATATCTCTCTTTTGCAAAGAGCTGCGCATTGGAAAATTCAGGGCTATGTCGTGTAGATGATGGCCTAACAGGAGGCTTTAAAATTATCTTTCTAGTGTCCTTCGTTTGGGAGAAAAATGCAAAGGTACAAGACAGCTTTTCCTTGCCAATATCTCTCTTTTGCAAAGAGCTGCGCATTGGAAAATTCAGGGCTATGTCGTGTAGATGATGGCCTAACAGGAGGCTTTAAAATTTTATTTCTAGTGTCCTTCGTTTGGGAGAAAAATGCAAAGGTACAAGACAGCTTTTCCTTGCCAATATCTCTCTTTTGCAAAGAGCTGCGCATTGGAAAATTCAGGGCTATGTCGTGTAGATGATGGCCTAACAGGAGGCTTTAAAATTTTAATTCTAGTGTCCTTCGTTTGGGAGAAAAATGCAAAGGTACAAGACAGCTTTTCCTTGCCAATATCTCTCTTTTGCAAAGAGCTGCGCATTGGAAAATTCAGGGCTATGTCGTGTAGATGATGGCCTAACAGGAGGCTTTAAAATTTTAATTCTAGTGTCCTTCGTTTGGGAGAAAAATGCAAAGGTACAAGACAGCTTTTCCTTGCCAATATCTCTCTTTTGCAAAGAGCTGCGCATTGGAAAATTCAGGGCTATGTCGTGTAGATGATGGCCTAACAGGAGGCTTTAAAATTTTAATTCTAGTGTCCTTCGTTTGGGAGAAAAATGCAAAGGTACAAGACAGCTTTTCCTTGCCAATATCTCTCTTTTGCAAAGAGCTGCGCATTGGAAAATTCAGGGCTATGTCGTGTAGATGATGGCCTAACAGGAGGCTTTAAAATTTTAATTCTAGTGTCCTTCGTTTGGGAGAAAAATGCAAAGGTACAAGACAGCTTTTCCTTGCCAATATCTCTCTATTGCAAAGAGCTACGCATTGGAAAATTCAGGGCTATGCCTTGTAGATAAAGCACTAACAGGAGGCTTTAAAATTTTAATTCTAGTGTCCTTCGTTTGGGAGAAAAATGCAAAGGTACAAGACAGCTTTTCCTTGCCAATATCTCTCTTTTGCAAAGAGCTGCGCATTGGAAAATTCAGGGCTATGTCGTGTAGATGATGGCCTAACAGGAGGCTTTAAAATTTTCTTTCTAGTGTCCTTCGTTTGGGAGAAAAATGCAAAGGTACAAGACAGCTTTTCCTTGCCAATATCTCTCTTTTGCAAAGAGCTACGCATTGGAAAATTCAGGGCTATGTCGTGTAGATGATGGCCTAACAGGAGGCTTTAAAATTTTCTTTCTAGTGACCTTCGTTTGGGAGAAAAATGCAAAGGTACAAGACAGCTTTTCCTTGCCAATATCTCTCTTTTGCAAAGAGCTGCGCATTGGAAAATTCAGGGCTATGTCGTGTAGATGATGGCCTAACAGGAGGCTTTAAAATTTTCTTTCTAGTGACCTTCGTTTGGGAGAAAAATGCAAAGGTACAAGACAGCTTTTCCTTGCCAATATCTCTCTTTTGCAAAGAGCTGCGCATTGGAAAATTCAGGGCTATGTCGTGTAGATGATGGCCTAACAGGAGGCTTTAAAATTTTCTTTCTAGTGTCCTTCGTTTGGGAGAAAAATGCAATGGTACAAGACAGCTTTTCCTTGCCAATATCTCTCTTTTGCAAAGAGCTGCGCATTGGAAAATTCATAGCTATGCCGTGTAGATGATGGTCTAACAGGAGGCTTTAAAATTTTCTTTCTAGTGTCCTTCGTTTGGGTGAAAAATGCAATGGTACAAGACAGCTTTTCCTTGCCAATATCTCTCTTTTGCAAAGAGCTGCGCATTGGAAAATTCAGGGCTATGTCGTGTAGATGATGGCCTAACAGGAGGCTTTAAAATTTTCTTTCTAGTGTCCTTCGTTTGGGAGAAAAATGCAAAGGTACAAGACAGGTTTTCCTTGCCAATATTTTTCTTTTGCAAAGAGCTGCGCATTGGAAAATTCCGGGCTATGTCGTGTAGATGATTGCCTAACAGGAGGCTTTAAAATTTTAATTCTAGTGTCCTTCGTTTGGGAGAAAAATGCAAAGGTACAAGACAGCTTTTCCTTGCCAATATCTCTCTTTTGCAAAGAGCTGCGCATTGGAAAATTCAGAGCTATGTCGTGTAGATGATGGCCTAACAGGAGGCTTTAAAATTATCTTTCTAGTGTCCTTCGTTTGGGAGAAAAATGCAAAGGTACAAGACAGCTTTTCCTTGCCAATATCTCTCTTTTGCAAAGAGCTGCGCATTGGAAAATTCAGGGCTATGTCGTGTAGATGATGGCCTAACAGGAGGCTTTAAAATTTTAATTCTAGTGTCCTTCGTTTGGGAGAAAAATGCAAAGGTACAAGACAGCTTTTCCTTGCCAATATCTCTCTTTTGCAAAGAGCTGCGCATTGGAAAATTCAGGGCTATGTCGTGTAGATGATGGCCTAACAGGAGGCTTTAAAATTTTAATTCTAGTGTCCTTCGTTTGGGAGAAAAATGCAAAGGTACAAGACAGCTTTTCCTTGCCAATATCTCTCTTTTGCAAAGAGCTGCGCATTGGAAAATTCAGGGCTATGTCGTGTAGATGATGGCCTAACAGGAGGCTTTAAAATTTTCTTTCTAGTGACCTTCGTTTGGGAGAAAAATGCAAAGGTACAAGACAGCTTTTCCTTGCCAATATCTCTCTTTTGCAAAGAGCTGCGCATTGGAAAATTCAGGGCTATGTCGTGTAGATGATGGCCTAACAGGAGGCTTTAAAATTTTCTTTCTAGTGTCCTTCGTTTGGGAGAAAAATGCAAAGGTACAAGACAGCTTTTCCTTGCCAATATCTCTCTTTTGCAAAGAGCTGCGCATTGGAAAATTCAGAGCTATGTCGTGTAGATGATGGCCTAACAGGAGGCTTTAAAATTATCTTTCTAGTGTCCTTCGTTTGGGAGAAAAATGCAAAGGTACAAGACAGCTTTTCCTTGCCAATATCTCTCTTTTGCAAAGAGCTGCGCATTGGAAAATTCAGGGCTATGTCGTGTAGATGATGGCCTAACAGGAGGCTTTAAAATTTTAATTCTAGTGTCCTTCGTTTGGGAGAAAAATGCAAAGGTACAAGACAGCTTTTCCTTGCCAATATCTCTCTTTTGCAAAGAGCTGCGCATTGGAAAATTCAGGGCTATGTCGTGTAGATGATGGCCTAACAGGAGGCTTTAAAATTTTAATTCTAGTGTCCTTCGTTTGGGAGAAAAATGCAAAGGTACAAGACAGCTTTTCCTTGCCAATATCTCTCTTTTGCAAAGAGCTGCGCATTGGAAAATTCAGGGCTATGTCGTGTAGATGATGGCCTAACAGGAGGCTTTAAAATTTTCTTTCTAGTGTCCTTCGTTTGGGAGAAAAATGCAAAGGTACAAGACAGCTTTTCCTTGCCAATATCTCTCTTTTGCAAAGAGCTGCGCATTGGAAAATTCAGGGCTATGTCGTGTAGATGATGGCCTAACAGGAGGCTTTAAAATTATCTTTCTAGTGTCCTTCGTTTGGGAGAAAAATGCAAAGGTACAAGACAGCTTTTCCTTGCCAATATCTCTCTTTTGCAAAGAGCTGCGCATTGGAAAATTCAGGGCTATGTCGTGTAGATGATGGCCTAACAGGAGGCTTTAAAATTATCTTTCTAGTGTCCTTCGTTTGGGAGAAAAATGCAAAGGTACAAGACAGCTTTTCCTTGCCAATATCTCTCTTTTGCAAAGAGCTGCGCATTGGAAAATTCAGGGCTATGTCGTGTAGATGATGGCCTAACAGGAGGCTTTAAAATTTTAATTCTAGTGTCCTTCGTTTGGGAGAAAAATGCAAAGGTACAAGACAGCTTTTCCTTGCCAATATCTCTCTTTTGCAAAGAGCTGCGCATTGGAAAATTCAGGGCTATGTCGTGTAGATGATGGCCTAACAGGAGGCTTTAAAATTTTAATTCTAGTGTCCTTCGTTTGGGAGAAAAATGCAAAGGTACAAGACAGCTTTTCCTTGCCAATATCTCTCTTTTGCAAAGAGCTGCGCATTGGAAAATTCAGGGCTATGTCGTGTAGATGATGTCCTAACAGGAGGCTTTAAAATTTTAATTCTAGTGTCCTTCGTTTGGGAGAAAAATGCAAAGGTACAAGACAGCTTTTCCTTGCCAATATCTCTCTATTGCAAAGAGCTACGCATTGGAAAATTCAGGGCTATGCCGTGTAGATGAAGCACTAACAGGAGGCTTTAAAATTTTAATTCTAGTGTCCTTCGTTTGGGAGAAAAATGCAAAGGTACAAGACAGCTTTTCCTTGCCAATATCTCTCTTTTGCAAAGAGCTGCGCATTGGAAAATTCAGGGCTATGTCGTGTAGATGATGGCCTAACAGGAGGCTTTAAAATTTTCTTTCTAGTGTCCTTCGTTTGGGAGAAAAATGCAAAGGTACAAGACAGCTTTTCCTTGCCAATATCTCTCTTTTGCAAAGAGCTGCGCATTGGAAAATTCAGGGCTATGTCGTGTAGATGATGGCCTAACAGGAGGCTTTAAAATTTTCTTTCTAGTGTCCTTCGTTTGGGAGAAAAATGCAAAGGTACAAGACAGCTTTTCCTTGCCAATATCTCTCTTTTGCAAAGAGCTGCGCATTGGAAAATTCAGAGCTATGTCGTGTAGATGATGGCCTAACAGGAGGCTTTAAAATTATCTTTCTAGTGTCCTTCGTTTGGGAGAAAAATGCAAAGGTACAAGACAGCTTTTCCTTGCCAATATCTCTCTTTTGCAAAGAGCTGCGCATTGGAAAATTCAGGGCTATGTCGTGTAGATGATGGCCTAACAGGAGGCTTTAAAATTTTAATTCTAGTGTCCTTCGTTTGGGAGAAAAATGCAAAGGTACAAGACAGCTTTTCCTTGCCAATATCTCTCTTTTGCAAAGAAAATTTTAAAGCCTTACATGTATGTACACGCGCGGCATTTGACACACACACGTACACGCGCGGCACCTGACACACACACACACACACACACACACGCTCCAGGCACACACATACGTACGTACACACGCGGCACTTGACACACACACGTACACGCGCGTCACCTGACACACACACACACGTACGTACGTACGTACGTACGTACATGTGTGGCACCTGACACACACGTATGCACACGTGTGGCTCCTGACACACACGCGCGTTGCTCCTGACACACACACATGTACGTACACGCTCGGCTCCTGACACACACACGTGTGTATACGCCCGGCACCTGAAACCTACACGTATGTACGTATACGCGCGGCTCCTGACACCCTCACGCATGTACACGCGTGGCTCCTGGCACACACACACACACACACACACGCACACGCGCGGCACCTGACACATACACGCGTGTACGTACACACATGCACAGCACCTGACATACACACATGTAGGTACGCGCCACCTGACACACACACACGTACACGTACGCGCACGACACCTGACACACACGTACATACTAGTGATGAGTGGGTTCGGTTCGTCGGAATCCGGACCCCCCGAACTTCACCCATTTTACATGGGTCCGAGGCAGGTTCGAACCTTCCCGCCTTGCTCGGCTAACCCGAGCGCGCCCGAACGTCATCATCCCGCTGTCGGATTCCCGCGAGATTCGGATGTCTGCATTCGTGGAAAGGGGTCCCATGTGTAAACATGGGACCCCTTTCAGTCCGTCTGGTCCGGGTGTTCGGTTTGTTGTTTTGCCAAGTACGTGGATTTAATCTGGAACCTGGATCAGGTGAGTATAATTATCTTTTATTTTCAGGTACCCGTGGATTCTACTTGGAGAAGAGGACCGACTGCTTCGTGTCAACATAGGTAAGTATGTGTGTGTCGGCAGGTGTGAAATAAAGTTATACTTTCACGGTGTCTGTGTCCTGTTTTTATTTGGGTATTTTTTCCCCAGTAGAACTACAGGTACCAGCGGGCCCGTTTTTCTCCCGCATGCTGGTACTTGTGGTTCTCAAAGTACCAGATTGCGGGGGAGGCTTGCTGGGACTTGTAGTACTACTGGAAAAAACAATATTCTTTCAATTTTCTCAAGGCTATCAGCCTCCCATCCGCAGCCCTTGGATGGGGGGGACAGCCTCGGGCTTCACCCCTGGCCCTTGGGTGGCTGGGGGGGGACCCCTTGATTGAAGGGGTCCCCACTCCCCCAGGGTACCCCGGCCAGGGGTGACTAGTTGGATATTTAATGCCACGGCCGCAGGGCACTGTATAAAAGTGACCCCCGGCTGTGGCATTATCTGTCCAGCTAGTGGAGCCCGATGCTGGTGTAAAAATAATGGGGGACCCTACTCTTTTTGTCCCCCGTATTTTTTGCACCAGGCGCAGAGCCCGGAGCTGGTTTTAAAAATACGGGGGATCCCCTGTCCGTTTTTCCCCCGGATTTTTAGAACCAGGACCGGCTCGAAGAGCCCGAGGCTGGTTATGCTTTGGAGGGGGGACCCCACGCAATTTTTCTTTTCCGGGTTTTTAATACTTGTGCCTCCAAAAAAGACAAACCAAGTACCTAATCCCTTCTAATATAAATAGATATGCTATTACCCCAAAAAAAACATGTTTTAAATTTTTTTTATTAGATTCCGCCTGCAAAGTGTGGCGGATTGAAAATGACGAATTTACTGTTTAAAAGCACTGTTGTCGAATTTACAAACTTCAATTGAATATACTTTTGTTGAATTGCCGCATTTGTACCATTGCAGAAAAGTCGAATTTGTCAAATGTCGAATTTTAAAAAGTCGAATTTTGAAAGGATGCAGAATAGGCCCCGCCCCCTTCTTCACATCAGCCGTCCCCTTCTACCCCTGTACCTTGCTCTCTCCTGTCTGTGCTCTCTCCCGTCTGTAGGACTAGGCCCCGCCCCCTTCTTACCCTCCAGTGACTGCTCTCTCCTGACAAGTGGACCAGGCCTGCCCCCTACACGCTGCTGGTGTCTTCATTGTTACTTGGTCTGGAGCTCCGTTGGGGAGAGAACTCACGTGAGCTCATTAAGAAAGAGGAACTGGGATGTTTTAATTTTATTGTGAGTAGTGTAGGGTGGTGATGTAGTATGTTGTATGGGGGGTATAGTGTAACTATGAAGTGCAGCATATGGGAGGGCTATAGCATAGTGATGTAGTGTGGCATATGGGGGGTGGTAGCGCATAGGCGTGCGTACAGGGGGTGCCTGGTGCGCACAGGCACTCCCTAATGTCCAGCACCGCTGCACGCCACGCTTGCTGTGGCACAGTGATCGCTGAGTGTGTGATCGGTGGAGCCTAGCCTGTAGCTCATTTCCGTACCTCCCACCACCGCTGCGCCCGCCCCCCCTCTGCCTGCTGCTAATACTATGCTGAGTGCATTCGTCGGCGGCCTCACTGGGGGGACTGGTGTCACCTTGCAATGTGACGTGGTGATGTCCGCCTATGCTCTCCTCCCGCCCACCCGTGCTTTCCTCCCGCTGCGGTCTCTCAGTCCTAGTTTGCCGCGGCTGCCACACCACTGGCAGTGTTCCTCTAGGGGGGACTGGGAGCCGCCGGCAGACACATTCTGCTGAGACTTACTTGTCAGTGCGGGTTCCGGATGGCAGGCGGCGGGTGGGAGGGCAGACGGGGAGCAGGTGTCACAAGGAGTGTGTGGGTAACTAATTCACAATACTTCCGCTCAACGTGGCACTGCTGGTCCTTCATCTCCCATGTCTCTTCACCAGGTGGCGGGCGGCCCGGAAATTAAGTGATGTGTTGTGCAGCAGTCAGTGTGAAGTGACTGTGTGTAACACTGATGGTGCTGATGATGCTGCTGCAGAATCGGGAAGCAATTAATTCATAAATACAATGTACTCTATCAGTGTATTATACATACATAAACATGTACATACGTGTATTTGTGTATACATGTATATACATGAGTGTGTGTGCATATATATATATATATATATATATACAGCCAGTTCCCAGGAACAAAAGTCCTCCCCCGCTTCCGCTAAGTCCACAGCATGACGCTGGGGCTCCACTGGTGGAGCCAGGTGCGGTGGGGGCCCGTCTCAAGTGCTTCAGCAATCAGTGGGCTTGCTCACAGGTGGATCCCTGGATTCTACAAGTAGTGTCTCAGGGATTCAAGCTGGAATTCGAGACGTCTCCCCCTCGCCGTTTCCTAAAATCTGCCTTGCCAACATCTCCCTTGGACAGGGAGGCTGTGATAGAGGCAAATTCACAAGCTGTATTTGCAGCAGGTGATAGTCAAGGTACCCCTCCTTCAACAAGGAAGGGGTTACTATTCCACAATGTTTGTGGTACCGAAACCGGACGGTTCGGTGAGACCCATTTTAAATTTTAAATCTTTGAACACGTATATAAAACGGTTCAAGTTCAAGATGGAATCGCTCAGGGCGGTTATCTCAAGCCTGGAGGAAGGGGATTACATGGTATCACTGGACATCAAGGATGCTTACCTGCATGTCCCCATTTACTCTCCTCACCAGGAGTACCTCAGATTTGTGGTACAGGACTGTCATTACCAATTCCAGACGCTGCCGTTTGGTCTGTCCACAGCACCGAGGGTGTTTACCAAGGTAATGGCCGAGATGATGATACTCCTGCGAAAAAAGGGAGTTATAATTATCCCGTACTTGGACGATCTCCTGATAAAGGCGAGGTCCAAGGAACAGTTGTTGATCGGAGTAGCACTTGCTCGGCAGGTGCTACAACAGCACGGCTGGATCCTGAATATTCCAAAGTCGCAGCTGGTTCCTGCAACACGTCTATTGTTCCTGGGGATGGTTCTGGACACAGAACAGAAAAGGGTGTTTCTCCCGGAGGAGAAGGACAAGGAGTTGTCATCGCTAGTCAGAGACCTCCTAAGACCAAAACAGGTGTCGGTGCACCGAGTCCTGGGAAAGATGGTAGCTTCTTACGAAGCAATTCCGTTCGGAAGGTTCCATGCACGGATCTTTCAGTGGGATCTGTTGGACAAGTGGTCCGGATCGCATCTTCAGATGCATCAGAGGATAACCCTGTCTGCAAGGACCAGGGTGTCTCTACTGTGGTGGCTGCAGAGTGCTCATCTTCTGGAGGGCCGCAGATTCGGCATACAGGACTGGGTCCTGGTAACCACGGACGCCAGCCTTCGAGGCTGGGGAGCAGTCACACAGGGAAGAAATTTCCAGGGACTATGGTCAAGCCAGGAAATGTCCCTACACATAAATATTCTGGAACTAAGAGCTATTTACAATGCCCTAAGTCAGGCAAGACCCCTGCTTCAAAGTCAGCCAGTACTGATTCAGTCAGACAACATCACGGCGGTCGCCCATGTAAACCGACAAGGCGGCACGAGAAGCAGGATGGCGATGGCAGAAGCCACGAAGATTCTCCGATGGGCGGAAAATCACGGTGTTAAGCACTGTCGGCAGTGTTTATTCCGGGAGTGGACAACTGGGAAGCAGACTTCCTCAGCAGATACGGGAGAGTGGGGACTTCATCCAGAAGTCTTCCGGCTGATTACAAACCGATGGGAATGGCCACAGGTGGACATGATGGCGTCCCGCCTCAACAAAAAGCGAGAAAACTATTGCGCCAGGTCAAGGGACCCTCAGGCGATAGCGTTGGTCGCTCTAGTGACACCGTGGGTGTACCGGTCGTTTATGTGTTTCCTCCTCTTCCTCTCATACCAAGGGTGCTGAGGATAATAAGAAGGAGAAGAGTAAGAACTATACTAATTATTCCGGATTGGCCAAGAAGAGCTTGGTACCCAGAACTTCAAGAAATGATCTCGGAGGACCCATGGCCTCTACCGCTCAGACAAGACCTGCTGCAGCAGGGGCCTTGTCTGTTCCAAGACTTACCGCGGCTGCGTTTGACGGCATGGCTGTTGAACACCGGATCCTGAAGGAAAAGGGCATTCCGGAGGAAGTCATTCCTACGCTGATCAAAGCCAGGAAGGACGTGACCGCAAAACATTATCACCACATATGGCGAAAATATGTTGCTTGGTGTGAGGACAGGAAGGCCCCAACGGAGGAATTTCAACTGGGTCGATTCCTGCACTTCCTACAGTCAGGGGTGAATATGGGCCTCAAATTGGGGTCCATTAAGGTCCAGATTTCGGCTCTGTCGATTTTCTTCCAAAAAGAACTGGCTTCCCTGCCGGAAGTTCAGACTTTTGTTAAAGGAGTGCTGCATATTCAGCCTCCTTTTGTGCCTCCAGTGGCACCTTGGGATCTCAACGTGGTGTTGGATTTCCTTAAATCACATTGGTTTGAGCCACTTAAAACCGTGGAGTTAAAATATCTCACGTCGAAAGTGGTCATGCTATTGGCCCTGGCTTCGGCCAGGCGTGTGTCAGAGTTGGCGGCTTTGTCATGTAAAAGCCCTTATGTGATTTTCCATATGGATAGGGCGGAATTGAGGACTCATCCCCAATTTCTGCCTAAGGTGGTTTCAGCGTTTCATTTGAACCAACCTATTGTGGTGCCTGCGGCTACTCGGAACTTGGAGGATTCCAAGTTGCTGGATGTAGTCAGGGCCCTGAAAATTTATGTTTCCAGAATGACTGGAGTCAGGAAAACTGACTCGCTGTTTATCCTCTACGCACCAAACAAGATGGGTGCTCCTGCTTCAAAGCAGACTATTGCTCGCTGGATATGTAGCACAATTCAGCTTGCACATTCTGCGGCGGGACTGCCGCATTCTAGATCAGTAAAAGCCCATTCCATGAGGAAGGTGGGCTCTTCTTGGGCGGCTGCCCGAGGGGTCTCTGCTTTACAACTTTGCCGAGCTGCTACTTGGTCGGGGTCAAACACATTTGCAAGATTTTACAAGTTTGACACCTGGCTGAGGAGGACCTGGAGTTCGCTCATTCGGTGCTGCAGAGTCATCCGCACTCTCCCTCCCGTTTGGGAGCTTTGATATAATCCCCATGGTCCTTACGGAGTCCCAGCATCCACTTAGGACGTCAGAGAAAATAAGATTTTACTCACCGGTAAATCTATTTCTCGTAGTCCGTAGTGGATGCTGGGCGCCCATCCCAAGTACTTGTACATAGTTATTGTTAACAAAAGGGTTATTGTTGAGAGCCATCTGTGCAGAGGCTCCGTTGTTGTCATACTGTTAACTGGGTATAATATCACGAGTTGTACGTAGAGATGAGCGGGTTCGGTTTCTCTGAATCCGAACCCGCCAGAACTTCATGTTTTTTTTCACGGGTCCGAGCGACTCGGATCTTCCCGCCTTGCTCGGTTAACCCGAGGCGCGCCCGAACGTCATCATGACGCTGTCGGATTCTCGCGAGGCTCGGATTCTATCGCGAGACTCGGATTCTATATAAGGAGCCGCGCGTCGCCGCCATTTTCACACGTGCATTGAGATTGATAGGGAGAGGACGTGGCTGGCGTCCTCTCCGTTTAGAATTAGAATAGATTAGAGAGACACTTGATTTACTAATTTTGGGGAGCATTAGGAGTACTCAGTAGTGTACAGTGCAGAGTTTTGCTGATAGTGACCAGTGACCACCACTTTTATTTATAATCCGTTCTCTGCCTGAAAAAAGCGATACACAGCACACAGTGACTCAGTCACATACCATATCTGTGTGCACTGCTCAGGCTCAGGCCAGTGTGCTGCATCATCTATATATATTATATATCTGTCTGACTGCTCAGCTCACACAGCTTATAATTGTGGGGGAGACTGGGGAGCACTACTGCAGTGCCAGTTATAGGTTATAGCAGGAGCCAGGAGTACATAATATTATATTAAAATTAAACAGTGCACACTTTTGCTGCAGGAGTGCCACTGCCAGTGTGACTAGTGACCAGTGACCTGACCACCAGTATATAATATTAGTAGTATACTATCTCTTTATCAACCAGTCTATATTAGCAGCAGACACAGTACAGTGCGGTAGTTCACGGCTGTGGCTACCTCTGTGTCGGCACTCGGCAGCCCGTCCATAATTGTATATACCAGTGACCTAACCGTGGTTTTTTTTTCTTTCTTTATACATACATACTAGTTACGAGTATACTATCTCTTTATCAACCAGTCTATATATTAGCAGCAGACACAGTACAGTGCGGTAGTTCACGGCTGTGGCTACCTCTGTGTCGGCACTCGCAGCCCGTCCATAATTGTATATACCACCTAACCATGGTTTTTTTTTCTTTCTTTATACATACATACTAGTTACGAGTATACTATCTCTTTATCAACCAGTCTATATATTAGCAGCAGACACAGTACAGTGCGGTAGTTCACGGCTGTGGCTACCTCTGTGTCGGCACTCGGCAGCCCGTCCATAATTGTATATACCACCTAACCGTGGTTTTTTTTTTCTTTCTTTATACATACATACTAGTTACGAGTATACTATCTCTTTATCAACCAGTCTATATTAGCAGCAGACACAGTACAGTGCGGTAGTTCACGGCTGTGGCTACCTCTGTGTCGGCACTCGGCAGCCCGTCCATAATTGTATATACCACCTAACCGTGGTTTTTTTTCTTTCTTTATACATACATACTAGTTACGAGTATACTATCTCTTTATCAACCAGTCTATATATTAGCAGCAGACACAGTACAGTGCGGTAGTTCACGGCTGTGGCTACCTCTGTGTCGGCACTCGGCAGCCCGTCCATAATTGTATATACCACCTAACCGTGGTTTTTTTTTCTTTCTTTATACATACATACTAGTTACGAGTATACTATCTCTTTATCAACCAGTCTATATATTAGCAGCAGACACAGTACAGTGCGGTAGTTCACGGCTGTGGCTACCTCTGTGTCGGCACTCGGCAGCCCGTCCATAATTGTATATACCACCTAACCGTGGTTTTTTTTTCTTTCTTTATACATACATACTAGTTACGAGTATACTATCTCTTTATCAACCAGTCTATATATTAGCAGCAGACACAGTACAGTGCGGTAGTTCACGGCTGTGGCTACCTCTGTGTCGGCACTCGGCAGCCCGTCCATAATTGTATATACCACCTAACCGTGGTTTTTTTTTCTTTCTTTATACATACATACTAGTTAACGAGTATACTATCTCTTTATCACCAGTCTATATATTAGCAGCAGACACAGTACAGTGCGGTAGTTCACGGCTGTGGCTACCTCTGTGTCGGCACTCGGCAGCCCGTCCATAATTGTATATACCACCTAACCGTGGTTTTTTTTCTTTCTTTATACATACATACTAGTTACGAGTATACTATCTCTTTATCAACCAGTCTATATATTAGCAGCAGACACAGTACAGTGCGGTAGTTCACGGCTGTGGCTACCTCTGTGTCGGCACTCGGCAGCCCGTCCATAATTGTATATACCACCTAACCGTGGTTTTTTTTTCTTTCTTTATACATACATACTAGTTACGAGTATACTATCTCTTTATCAACCAGTCTATATATTAGCAGCAGACACAGTACAGTGCGGTAGTTCACGGCTGTGGCTACCTCTGTGTCGGCACTTCGGCAGCCCGTCCATAATTGTATATACCACCTAACCGTGGTTTTTTTTCTTTCTTTATACATACATACTAGTTACGAGTATACTATCTCTTTATCAACCAGTCTATATATTAGCAGCAGACACAGTACAGTGCGGTAGTTCACGGCTGTGGCTACCTCTGTGTCGGCACTCGGCAGCCCGTCCATAATTGTATATACCACCTAACCGTGGTTTTTTTTTCTTTCTTTATACATACATACTAGTTACGAGTATACTATCTCTTATCAACCAGTCTATATATTAGCAGCAGACACAGTACAGTGCGGTAGTTCACGGCTGTGGCTACCTCTGTGTCGGCACTCGGCAGCCCGTCCATAATTGTATATACCACCTAACCGTGGTTTTTTTTTCTTTCTTTATACATACATACTAGTTACGAGTATACTATCTCTTTATCAACCAGTCTATATATTAGCAGCAGACACAGTACAGTGCGGTAGTTCACGGCTGTGGCTACCTCTGTGTCGGCACTCGGCAGCCCGTCCATAATTGTATATACCACCTAACCGTGGTTTTTTTTTCTTTCTTTATACATACATACTAGTTACGAGTATACTATCTCTTTATCAACCAGTCTATATATTAGCAGCAGACACAGTACAGTGCGGTAGTTCACGGCTGTGGCTACCTCTGTGTCGGCACTCGGCAGCCCGTCCATAATTGTATATACCACCTAACCGTGGTTTTTTTTTTCTTTCTTTATACATACATACTAGTTACGAGTATACTATCTCTTTATCAACCAGTCTATATATTAGCAGCAGACACAGTACAGTGCGGTAGTTCACGGCTGTGGCTACCTCTGTGTCGGCACTCGGCAGCCCGTCCATAATTGTATATACCACCTAACCGTGGTTTTTTTTCTTTCTTTATACATACATACTAGTTACGAGTATACTATCTCTTTATCAACCAGTCTATATATTAGCAGCAGACACAGTACAGTGCGGTAGTTCACGGCTGTGGCTACCTCTGTGTCGGCACTCGGCAGCCCGTCCATAATTGTATACTAGTATCCAATCCATCCATCTCCATTGTTTACCTGAGGTGCCTTTTAGTTGTGCCTATTAAAATATGGAGAACAAAAATGTTGAGGTTCCAAAATTAGGGAAAGATCAAGATCCACTTCCACCTCGTGCTGAAGCTGCTGCCACTAGTCATGGCCGAGACGATGAAATGCCAGCAACGTCGTCTGCCAAGGCCGATGCCCAATGGCATAGTACAGAGCATGTCAAAACCAAAACACCAAATATCAGTAAAAAAAGGACTCCAAAACCTAAATAAAATTGTCGGAGGAGAAGCGTAAACTTGCCAATATGCCATTTACCACACGGAGTGGCAAGGAACGGCTGAGGCCCTGGCCTATGTTCATGGCTAGTGGTTCAGCTTCACATGAGGATGGAAGCACTCAGCCTCTCGCTAGAAAACTGAAAAGACTCAAGCTGGCAAAAGCACCGCAAAGAACTGTGCGTTCTTTGAAATCCCAAATCCACAAGGAGAGTCCAATTGTGTCGGTTGCGATGCCTGACCTTCCCAACACTGGACGTGAAGAGCATGCGCCTTCCACCATTTGCACGCCCCCTGCAAGTGCTGGAAGGAGCACCCGCAGTCCAGTTCCTGATAGTCAGATTGAAGATGTCAGTGTTGAAGTACACCAGGATGAGGAGGATATGGGTGTTGCTGGCGCTGGGGAGGAAATTGACCAGGAGGATTCTGATGGTGAGGTGGTTTGTTTAAGTCAGGCACCCGGGGAGACACCTGTTGTCCGTGGGAGGAATATGGCCGTTGACATGCCAGGTGAAAATACCAAAAAAATCAGCTCTTCGGTGTGGAGGTATTTCACCAGAAATGCGGACAACAGGTGTCAAGCCGTGTGTTCCCTTTGTCAAGCTGTAATAAGTAGGGGTAAGGACGTTAACCACCTCGGAACATCCTCCCTTATACGTCACCTGCAGCGCATTCATAATAAGTCAGTGACAAGTTCAAAAACTTTGGGTGACAGCGGAAGCAGTCCACTGACCAGTAAATCCCTTCCTCTTGTAACCAAGCTCACGCAAACCACCCCACCAACTCCCTCAGTGTCAATTTCCTCCTTCCCCAGGAATGCCAATAGTCCTGCAGGCCATGTCACTGGCAATTCTGACGAGTCCTCTCCTGCCTGGGATTCCTCCGATGCATCCTTGCGTGTAACGCCTACTGCTGCTGGCGCTGCTGTTGTTGCCGCTGGGAGTCGATGGTCATCCCAGAGGGGAAGTCGTAAGCCCACTTGTACTACTTCCAGTAAGCAATTGACTGTTCAACAGTCCTTTGCGAGGAGATGAAATATCACAGCAGTCATCCTACTGCAAAGCGGATAACTGAGGCCTTGGCATCCTGGGTGGTGAGAAACGTGGTTCCGGTATCCATCATTACTGCAGAGCCAACTAGAGATGAGCGCCTGAAATTTTTCGGGTTTTGTGTTTTGGTTTTGGGTTCGGTTCCGCGGCCGTGTTTTGGGTTCGAACGCGTTTTGGCAAAACCTCACCGAATTTTTTTTGTCGGATTCGGGTGTGTTTTGGATTCGGGTGTTTTTTTCAAAAAACACTAAAAAACAGCTTAAATCATAGAATTTGGGGGTCATTTTGATCCCAAAGTATTATTAACCTCAAAAACCATAATTTACACTCATTTTCAGTCTATTCTGAATACCTCACACCTCACAATATTATTTTTAGTCCTAAGATTTGCACCGAGGTCGCTGTGTGAGTAAGATAAGCGACCCTAGTGGCCGACACAAACACCGGGCCCATCTAGGAGTGGCACTGCAGTGTCACGCAGGATGTCCCTTCCAAAAAACCCTCCCCAAACAGCACATGACGCAAAGAAAAAAAGAGGCGCAATGAGGTAGCTGTGTGAGTAAGATTAGCGACCCTAGTGGCCGACACAAACACCGGGCCCATCTAGGAGTGGCACTGCAGTGTCACGCAGGATGTCCCTTCCAAAAAACCCTCCCCAAACAGCACATGACGCAAAGAAAAAAAGAGGCGCAATGAGGTAGCTGTGTGAGTAAGATTAGCGACCCTAGTGGCCGACACAAACACCGGGCCCATCTAGGAGTGGCACTGCAGTGTCACGCAGGATGGCCCTTCCAAAAAACCCTCCCCAAACAGCACATGACGCAAAGAAAAAAAGAGGCGCAATGAGGTAGCTGTGTGAGTAAGATTAGCGACCCTAGTGGCCGACACAAACACCGGGCCCATCTAGGAGTGGCACTGCAGTGTCACGCAGGATGTCCCTTCCAAAAAACCCTCCCCAAACAGCACATGACGCAAAGAAAAAAAGAGGCGCAATGAGGTAGCTGTGCGAGTAAGATTAGCGACCCTAGTGGCCGACACAAACACCGGGCACATCTAGGAGTGGCACTGCAGTGTCACGCAGGATGTCCCTTCCAAAAAACCCTCCCCAAACAGCACATGACGCAAAGAAAAAAAGAGGCGCAATGAGGTAGCTGTGTGAGTAAGATTAGCGACCCTAGTGGCCGACACAAACACCGGGCCCATCTAGGAGTGGCACTGCAGTGTCACGCAGGATGTCCCTTCCAAAAAACCCTCCCCAAACAGCACATGACGCAAAGAAAAAAAGAGGCGCAATGAGGTAGCTGTGTGAGTAAGATTAGCGACCCTAGTGGCCGACACAAACACCGGGCACATCTAGGAGTGGCACTGCAGTGTCACGCAGGATGTCCCTTCCAAAAAACCCTCCCCAAACAGCACATGACGCAAAGAAAAAAAGAGGCGCAATGAGGTAGCTGTGTGAGTAAGATTAGCGACCCTAGTGGCCGACACAAACACCGGGCCCATCTAGGAGTGGCACTGCAGTGTCACGCAGGATGTCCCTTCCAAAAAACCCTCCCCAAACAGCACATGACGCAAAGAAAAAAAGAGGCGCAATGAGGTAGCTGACTGTGTGAGTAAGATTAGCGACCCTAGTGGCCGACACAAACACCGGGCCCATCTAGGAGTGGCACTGCAGTGTCACGCAGGATGTCCCTTCCAAAAAACCCTCCCCAATCAGCACATGATGCAAAGAAAAAGAAAAGAAAAAAGAGGTGCAAGATGGAATTGTCCTTGGGCCCTCCCACCCACCCTTATGTTGTATAAACAAAACAGGACATGCACACTTTAACCAACCCATCATTTCAGTGACAGGGTCTGCCACACGACTGTGACTGATATGACGGGTTGGTTTGGACCCCCCCCAAAAAAGAAGCAATTAATCTCTCCTTGCACAAACTGGCTCTACAGAGGCAAGATGTCCACCTCATCTTCACCCTCCGATATATCACCGTGTACATCCCCCTCCTCACAGATTATCAATTCGTCCCCACTGGAATCCACCATCTCAGCTCCCTGTGTACTTTGTGGAGGCAATTGCTGCTGGTCAATGTCTCCGCGGAGGAATTGATTATAATTCATTTTAATGAACATCATCTTCTCCACATTTTCTGGATGTAACCTCGTACGCCGATTGCTGACAAGGTGAGCGGCGGCACTAAACACTCTTTCGGAGTACACACTTGTGGGAGGGCAACTTAGGTAGAATAAAGCCAGTTTGTGCAAGGGCCTCCAAATTGCCTCTTTTTCCTGCCAGTATAAGTACGGACTGTGTGACGTGCCTACTTGGATGCGGTCACTCATATAATCCTCCACCATTCTATCAATGTTGAGAGAATCATATACAGTGACAGTAGACGACATGTCCGTAATCGTTGTCAGGTCCTTCAGTCCGGACCAGATGTCAGCATCAGCAGTCGCTCCAGACTGCCCTGCATCACCGCCAGCGGGTGGGCTCGGAATTCTGAGCCTTTTCCTCGCACCCCCAGTTGCGGGAGAATGTGAAGGAGGAGATGTTGACAGGTCGCGTTCCGCTTGACTTGACAATTTTGTCACCAGCAGGTCTTTCAACCCCAGCAGACCTGTGTCTGCCGGAAAGAGAGATCCAAGGTAGGCTTTAAATCTAGGATCGAGCACGGTGGCCAAAATGTAGTGCTCTGATTTCAACAGATTGACCACCCGTGAATCCTTGTTAAGCGAATTAAGGGCTGCATCCACAAGTCCCACATGCCTAGCGGAATCGCTCCGTGTTAGCTCCTCCTTCAATGCCTCCAGCTTCTTCTGCAAAAGCCTGATGAGGGGAATGACCTGACTCAGGCTGGCAGTGTCTGAACTGACTTCACGTGTGGCAAGTTCAAAGGGCATCAGAACCTTGCACAACGTTGAAATCATTCTCCACTGCACTTGAGACAGGTGCATTCCACCTACTATATCGTGCTCAATTGTATAGGCTTGAATGGCCTTTTGCTGCTCCTCCAACCTCTGAAGCATATAGAGGGTTGAATTCCACCTCGTTACCACTTCTTGCTTCAGATGATGGCAGGGCAGGTTCAGTAGTTTTTGGTGGTGCTCCAGTTTTCTGTACGTGGTGCCTGTACGCCGAAAGTGTCCCGCAATTCTTCTGGCCACCGACAGCATCTCTTGCACGCCCCTGTCGTTTTTTAAAAAATTCTGCACCACCA